>NC_083463.1:3928171-3940671 GCF_030014155.1 Tachysurus vachellii
TAATGCACCCAGATGTGATTCCTCTGGAGTTTATTACATACCAGAGGTGTTGATTCAACACTGATATTCTCCTGTGTGAATGTGTTTTGTCCTGTATTCAGATTTTATACTCTGTAATCTGAAACGGTCTGTAAATCACGTCTGTGTCACGTCTCAGTTCCCACAGGAGCTCGTTACGTACGGAGGAAACGGACAAGTGTTCAGTAACTGGGCTCAGGTAATATCTGTGTGTGGAAATACAGTACAGACTGATAATCAGACATAAAACTGACAAAACACATCAATACACATTTGTGTGTGTGTTTGTGTATCTGTATGTGTGTGTTTGTGTATCTGTGTGTGTGTTTGTGTGTCTGTGTGTGTCTGTGTTTGTGTGTTTGTGTATCTGTGTCTGTGTTTGTGTGTCTGTGTTTGTGTGTCTGTGTTTGTGTATCTGTGTGTGTGTTTGTGTGTCTGTGTTTGTGTGTTTGTGTATCTGTGTGTGTGTGTTTGTGTGTGTTTGTGTGTCTGTGTTTGTGTGTTTGTGTATCTGTGTGTGTGTGTTTGTGTGTCTGTGTATCTGTGTGTGTGTCTGTGTTTGTGTGTTTGTGTGTTTGTGTATATGTGTGTGTGTTTGTGTATCTGTGTGTGTGTTTGTGTATCTGTGTGTGTGTGTGTTTGTGTATCTGTGTGTGTTTGTGTATCTGTGTGTGTGTGTTTGTGTATCTGTGTGTGTTTGTGTGTTTGTGTATCTGTGTGTGTTTGTGTGTTTGTGTATCTGTGTTTGTGTATCTGTGTGTGTGTGTTTGTGTATCTGTGTGCGTGTGTTTGTGTATCTGTGTTTGTGTATCTGTGTGTGTGTTTGTGTATCTGTGTGCGTGTGTTTGTGTATCTGTGTGTGTTTGTGTATCTGTGTGTCTGTGTTTGTGTATCTGTGTGTGTGTTTGTGTGTCTGTGTTTGTGTTTGTGTGTATCTGTGTGTGTGTTTGTTTGTGTGTCTGTGTTTGTGTGTTTGTGTATCTGTGTGTTTGCGTGTGTGTGTGTTTGTGTGTGTGTGTGTATCTGTGTGTGTGTGTGTTTGTTTGTGTATCTGTGTTTGTGTTTGTGTGTATCTGTGTGTGTGTGTTTGTTTGTGTGTCTGTGTTTGTGTGTTTGTGTATCTGTGTGTTTGCGTGTGTGTGTGTTTGTGTGTGTGTGTGTGTATCTGTGTGTGTGTAGTTCTGGCTGGTGTTTCACTACCTGAGCACTATGACTGAAGATCAGACACTGGTGATGTACAGCGGTCATCCACTTGGCCTGTTTCCCAGCCTGCCCTCGTCCCCACGCTGCGTCATCACTAACGGCATGGTAAGAGACACACACAAACACACACACACTCTTCACACGATCATGACATCCACTCTTTACACGATATTGACACACACTCTTCACATGATCTTAACCTTTGTTGTTGTGCAGGTCATCCCAAATTATTCCTCCAGGGAGAGCTATGAGAAGATGTTTGCTCTGGGAAACACCATGTAAGATACATTCACACTCAATTTGTAATCATGTATAAGCTAATGGAAAACTTATTTCATTGTTTGGTGTGTGTGTGTGTGTGTGTGTGTGTGTGTGTGTGTGTGTGTGTGTGTGTGTGTGTGATTAGGTATGGACAGATGACTGCAGGAAGTTACTGCTACATCGGGCCTCAGGGCATCGTTCATGGCACGCTGGTAATCAGGCGGCACATTTACGTGTCTGATCATGCGAACACTGTCTACGTCTGATCTACACTTGTTGTCATAGTTACATTTAGATGACATTTAGACTAAATCATGCTACGAATGACTTTATAGTACTGCATTGTTGAGTTCTGGATTCTGATTGGTGAGAAGGTGTTGATTAATTTTCGTATCCATAGCAACACCAAATAATAACAAGAAGCAAGCAGTGATGAAATCATTGTGACTCAGACTTAACTTTAACACATGACTGAGTTCGATTTTATTTCTGTTTCTCTGTAGCTGACCGTGTTGAACGCGGGACGCCGCTACCTGGGCACGAGTGACCTGACAGGTCGTGTGTTCGTCTCCTCTGGTTTAGGTGGGATGAGTGGAGCACAAGCCAAAGCTGCTGTCATTGCTGGATGTGTTGGTGTCATTGCAGAGGTCAGACACTGATCAGACATCACCAAGCGATCCAAGTCCGAGCCACTGCGTACTAATATACTAATGCTCGACCCTAGGTCCCTTATATTAAGAAGAAATACGAGATTATATTCAAGATGTATTGGGGATGAGGATGAGGATGGTGAATGTAGACTAAACACAAAAACTCGCTTTGAAGAAGGTTTACACTGATTTTAGAATGATGTTGACTGATCGCAAAAGCAGCGTAAACCTCGTGATTAAATCTCAAACAGAGAAAACATCATCTCAGACTGTTACATCATCTCAGACTGTTACAGAATTCAGCCAAGATTTTGTTCTAATCATCAAATAACTAAAAAATGTTTCTTCAGGACCATCAGAGAGAAACTTTGATCTATTTGCACTGAAATTGGCTTCATGGAGTAGATACTGTGTCTAACCCAGTGTGTGTACTATGTTCTGAAGGTTGATGAAGCTCCTCTAAGGAAGAGGCATGAGCAAGGCTGGGTGACGGAGGTCACGAAGGACCTTGACCACTGCATCCAGCGCATCAGGTTCCATACACACCACACACACACGAGAGTCTCACAACCATGAAATTGTCGCAGTTGCCCAGCAGTGGTAGTGTGGCAGCACTGAGGCTTGAACCCTGAGCTTCTGATCATCAACCCAGAGCCTTAACCACTTGAGTCACCACTGCCGAGGGTTCATCTCTATCTAGATTATCTCTAATCTCTCTAATTTTTATCATCTATTCACACACACACACACACACACACACACACACACACAGAGAGAGAAAGAGAGAGACTAGAAAAAATCTTCTCAGTGAGATTCAGTGTCACTTAAATGAGGATGAGGTTTACTTCTGAGTCGGGTTCCTCAGAAGGTTTCTTCCTCACTACCGTCATCTCAGGCTTGTCATTAGGGATGTAGTTAGAGATAAATACTAACTTAAATTTAAACTTTATCTTATTTATTCTGTTTCTATCCTTCTGTAAAGCTGCTTTGAGACAAAGTCCGTTGTTAAAAGCGTTATACACATAAATTATACACATTTTCTTTCTTCACAGGGAGGCCAGGAGATCGAAGATGGTGCTGAGTTTGGGTTACCATGGCAACATTGTAGCATTGTGGTGAGTGGGCATGTTGATGAGTGCTGTTGAGTTTTTGACTGTGTTTGACCTGTGTGTGTGTGTGTGTGTGTGTTTAGGGAGCGTCTATGGCAGGAGTATGAGCACACAGGAGAATTACTGGTGGATTTGGGTTCAGATCAGACGTCACTTCACAACCCGTTCAGCGGTGGTTATTATCCGGTCCAGCTCAGTTTCACACAAGCCAACCAGCTCATGAGCTCCGACCCTCAGAGATTCAGAGACACTGTACATGAAAGGTACACACACACACACACACACACACTTACAGCTACAGTGACATTATAAAATCTGTGCTCATATGGCTGCAGTGTTAACTCTGAACCCTGCTGCTGTTCCCTCTGAAGTCTCAAGAGACACGTCGCTGCCATTAATAAGCTCTCGGAGAAGGGAATGTTCTTCTGGGATTATGGCAATGCTTTTCTTCTGGAGGCCAAACGAGCAGGTGAGTGTTTACACCTTACAGATTAATCTCAGCTTCAGGGGTTTTAGCACAGGGTTCTGTACATGTGTCTCAACAACCTCGACTTCTCCTCTTCCTCCTCTTCCTCTAACTCATTCTCATCAACTTCCTGCTCTTCATCCTTTCCCTCATCCTCCTTCTCCCACTTCTGCTTCTCCTCCTTGTCATCCTCCTCCTTCTCGCCATAACACTACTGTGGATTTCATTCTTTCTTTCCTCCTCTTCCTGTTCTTCATCCTTTTTCCTTCATCTCTTCCTCCTCCTTCTTCTTCTCCTCATTCTCTTCCTCATCCTCCTGCTCTTTATTTTCTCCTCTGCCTCCATCCCCTTTTCCTCATTCACTTTCCCTTTTTTCTTCTCCTCCATCATCTCCCCCTCCTCATTCTCCCTCTATTCTTCCTCTTCTCCTTCTCCCTTTCCTCCTCCTCCTCTTTCTTCTGCGTATTCCTTCCTTCCTTACCTCTCTGTCTTTCTTTTTTCTTTCTTTCTACATCCGGATTTCTTTAAAGATGCTTTGTGACAGTGTTTATTGTCTGAATGTCCCAGGCGCTGAGGTGGAGAAGACAGGAGGAGGTGCTACAGAGTTCAGATATCCTTCATACGTCCAGCACATAATGGGGTGAATCACAAACACAGACACATTCATGAACACATCAGTTCAGCACGGTGCAGGTAATGAACTGATTCCACAACTAGCAGCTAGCTGTTTCCTGTTAATATTACTAACACGACTACTATTACCAGTACTGCTGCTACAATCACTACTATTATTGCTATCACTTCGACTGTTACTACATTAAATCCTTTCACAACAACTGAGAGAAATTCCCTAAAATTCAGTATACACTTTAGTATAAAATGCACAAATACAAAAACGTTGAACTCTTTATCAGAGGCCAAAAAAATAGAATTTAACTTGACTAACACTTGGATTGTGGTGTTATAAGAAAATAATCAACAACAGGGTGGTTTGACGAAGATTTGAGAAGAGTTACTGTTAACACAACAAAGTGGATTATTTTCCAGTAAGTGTAAGACAGGATGTCTTTACAAATCCAGACCCAACTACAGGGATAACATAAAGAGAGGATTTATTAAGAAAACTACAAACATATGGAAAAACACTGGGGAAGACGAAGCAACTGGGGTAATAAAACGCGAGAAGAACAAAAACATCAAAAAAATAACAACACAAGGACTCAGCAAACCACAAGCACAAGACAACAGGTATATATACAGGTTATATACATGTAAGAAGGACAATCATTATGACACAAGGAACAGGTGTGCAGAGGCGGGACAGATACAAAACATGACCATGACACGTCGTACTTTTTGTCCATTTATAGTTACATGTTGAGCGACATTCTAGTTGATACTTAAGTATTTTTGGATTTTATGGATTCCTAATTGACACTTTAATCACAGAAAGTTCTGATAAGATGCAAATCAGTCTAATATTTCTTGGAAACAGCTGACCGATGTCCCTTTTCCACCAGAAAGAACCGGGTGCTAGTTCAGAGCTAGTGCTGGTGCTGGTTCAAAGTTGGCTCCACTGGCGATCCTTCTAAGAGCAGGGCTGCCTTTTCATGGGCTAGAAAGCCATCACAGAGCCAAGTCTTACATCACTGTACACGTGTCATCTTTCCATTAACGCAGCAGCGGCAAACAGCTCCTGACGCAAGCGGTTCTTAAGTTTGGACCAGCAACGTTTTGGTGCTAGATAAGAACCACTTTTCCTGGTTCAGAACCGGTGCTTTGGGTGTCGAAAAAGAAAGAACTGATTTTAAATTAGGCTCCGAACCAGCACTCAAACTACCTCGGTGGAAAAGGGGCATGAAGAAACCTCCATGGCTCTTAATTGTTCTTGGATTTTTATTAAAATATACAGGAGAAGTTCAAAATATTACACCTTCAGATGGAAACGGGGGCACCGTGGCTTAGTGGTTAGCACGTTCTCCTCACACCTCCAGGGTTTGGGGTTCGATTCCCGCCTCCGCCTTGTGTGTGAGTTTGCATGTTCTCCCCGTGCCTCGGGGGTTTCCTCCGGGTACTCCAGTTTCCTCCCCCGGTCCAAAGACATGCATGGTAGGTTGATTGGCATCTCTGGAAAATTGTCCGTAGTGTGTGATTGCGTGAGTGAATGAGAGTGTGTGTGTGTGCCCTGCGATGGGTTGGCACTCCGTCCAGGGTGTATCCTGCCTTGATGCCCGATGACGCCTGAGATAGGCACAGGCTCCCCGTGACCCGAGGTAGTTCGGATAAGCGGTAGAAGATGAGTGATAGTGAGTGAGAGATGGAAATGCTGTATTACTGTTACACATAAACACACATGCTGAGTCTGACCTTTGCTCTCTGTGTGTAGCGACATCTTCTCTCTGGGTTTCGGGCCGTTCCGCTGGGTCTGTACTTCAGGAAACCCAGCTGATCTGGTGCAGACAGATAACATCGCCACTACAGTGCTGGAAGAGATCAGCCTCACTGTTAACGAGCGAGTTCGTCAGCAGTACAGTGACAACATCCGCTGGATCCGCGAGGCTGGAAAACACAACATGGTACAGTTCTAATCCAGTACAGTTCTGTAAACAAAGCAAGCTTAAAGGTGGGGTCTCCGATTTTTGAAAGCCAATGTTGACATATAAAATCACCATAACAAACACGCCCCTAACCCAAATGGGTCCCACCCCTGTATCGATAGCTCCGCCCACACATACATACGTAACCCAGGCAAGTAATGGAAAGAAACGTGTCTTTATCATAGCTGAAGGGAAGAACAATACGATTGCAGATAAACAAACAAGCAAAAATGACACACAAGCATAATCATGTAAAGGACAAAGACATATATTAGTTCTGTGTAACAAAGTAAAACCAACGTTACTCACCTATCGAGAAGGAAAAAAGCGACTCGGCGTCTTAAGTAAAGTTGGTCACATATTCACAGATTGGAGTTTCCACGAGTCAATAACTCCTGAACTACCTGAGCTATGTGGAAGAACTTTAGTGTCCTGATCAGAGCCCCGGACTCAGACTCAACCCCACTGAATATCTTTGGGATGAACTGGAACTGGAGTTTCCTTAACATCCCAACATCAGCATCTGATCTCACTAATGCTCTTGTGGAACAAGAGAATAACCCCTGAATGCTCACAGCTATGCTCCACTATCTAGTGAAAAGCTTCTGAGAAGAGAAGAGTGGAGCTTATGATAACTGTAAAGGGGAATAAATCTGGAATGAGATGTTCAGTGAGCACATGTTATGGATATGATGGTCAGGTGTCATCATACTTGTGTACATACGGTGTATAACAGGTGATAGGTGAAATATTTACCCTATAACCCCTGCTAGAAATGTGGATTTGTATTCTTCAGTCTACAGACACCACAAAAAGAACATTAGGCTATTTTTAATCATCTCCTGCTGAAGCCAAAAACAATATAACAAGTCCTTTGTAGAGCACTTTTAAAAATGGACATTGAAGTCGTGGCCTAATGGTTAGAGAGTTTGACTCCTAACCCTTAGGTTGTGGGTTCGAGTCTCGGGCCAGCAACGACTGACGTGCCCTTGAGCAAGGCACCGAACCCCCCAACTGCTCCCCGGGCGCCGCAGCATAAATGGCTGCTCACTGCTCCGTGTGTGTGTTCACAGTGTGTGTGTGTTCACTGCTGTGTGTGTGCACTTTGGATGGGTTAAATGCAGAGAACGAATTCTGAGTATGGGTCACTGTACTTAGCTGTATGTCACGTCATTGTCCCAAAGCAGCTTTACAGAATATAATAGAAAAAAATTAATATTATACAAAGATTAATATAATAGAAAGATCCAAGATTAATAATAAAATAAAAATAAAATAATAAAATAATTAATTCAGGTCCTTATAAAAATGATAGACACAAGCTTCTGTTAAAAATCTGTCTTCCTGTAACCTGGCACTTAAGTGTTACACATGAACACACACACACACACACACACACACACACATCTTGATGATATTATTGCTGCTACCTATGTGCAGGTGGTTGGCTCTCAGGCTCGTATTCTCTACTCAGACCAGAGAGGAAGAGTGTCCATCGCTTTGGCCATAAACCAGGCTGTTGCAAAAGGCAGAGTCATGGTACACACTCACATGAAGACACATACACACACACATGCAAACACACACATACACATGCAAACACACACACACATATGCACACATCCACACAATTTTAGATCTTAGATAGATAGATAGATAGATAGATAGATAGATAGATAGATAGATAGATAGATAGATAGATAGATAGATAGATAGATAGATAGATAGACAGACTGATTGACCAGCCGACAGATAGATAGCTAGACTGACCGACTGACTGACTGACTGACTGACTGACTGATAGATAGGTAAGGTAGGTAGGTAGGTAGGTAGGTAGATAGATAGATAGATAGATAGATAGATAGATAGATAGATAGATAGATAGATAGATAGATAGATATACAAACAGAAGTTTTCACCCTCATAGACAACATAGACATTAATATGTTGAAGTAATCCTTAATCTTCAGGACAGTTCATAATCTAAGGGTCTGACTGTGAGTGACGTCTCACTGAGGTTCTGTTTCTTCAGGCTCCTGTAGTGATCAGCAGAGATCACCATGATGTCAGTGGCACTGACAGTCCATTCAGAGAGACGTCCAATATATACGATGGGTCTGCTTTCTGTGCAGGTATACACACACACACACACACACATATGTAAACACACACTCCTTTTGAATGTGTGTTTGCTTGTGTTTTGTAGATATGGCTGTGCAGAACGTCATCGGTGACTCTTTCCGTGGTGCCACGTGGGTTGCTTTGCATAACGGAGGTGGTGTTGGCTGGTAAACACACATCCTCACACATCACATAGTTTTTTTCCTCTCCATTAACACTGATAGATTACAGGAGACTGTGTAGTGTATTGTCAGGAGCCAGGTGCCTCTGGCAGAGAGAAAATTCAGACCCAAAATCAGGGATAGCAAAAGACAGGGGTTTAATTAAAAATAACGAAACCAACACACAGACAGGAAAGACTAGAGTAAAACTAGGCAACAGAATACAAAACAAGATACAGAAAGCAGGAACATAAAACACATCAAGGACTCACACAACACTACAGGTGTAAATAGGGGAGGTGATTAATGATACATGGGGAACTGGTGTGCAGAGGCGGGAGCGGAATAAAGATGGGCGAGGCAAACAGAGGTGATAAACAACTCCTCCTGGCATTTAGCAGTCACCCTTATCCCAAGTGGCTTACAAATTTATTTTAATTTATACAACCAAGCAGCTGAGAATAAAGGCCTTGCTTAGGGTGTTGCAACAGTGGCAGCTTGGTGGACCTGGGATTCGAACTCATGTTTCATCTAGTGAAAAGCTTCTGAGAAGAGAAGAGTGGAGCTTATGAAAACTGTAAAGGGGAATAAATCTGGAATGAGATGTTCAGTGAGCACATGTTATGGATATGATGGTCAGATGTCATCATACTTGTGTACATACGGTGTATAACAGGTGATAGGTGAAATATTTACCATATAACCCCTGCTGGAAATGTGGATTTGTATTCTTCAGTCTACAGACACCACAAAAAGAACATTAGGCTATTTTTAATCATCTCCTGCTGAAGCCAAAAACAATATAACAAGTCCTTTGTAGAGCACTTTTAAAAATGGACATTGAAGTCATGGCCTAATGGTTAGAGAGTTTGACTCCTAACCATAAGGTTGTGGGTTCGAGTCTCGGGCCAGCAACGACTGACGTGCCCTTGAGCAAGGCACCAAACCCCCCAACTGCTCCCCGGGCGCCGCAGCATAAATGGCTGCCCACTGCTCCGTGTGTGTGTTCACAGTGTGTGTGTGTTCACTGCTGTGTGTGTGCACTTTGGATGGGTTAAATGCAGAGAACGAATTCTGAGTATGGGTCACTGTACTTAGCTGTATGTCACGTCACTGTCCCAAAGCAGCTTTACAGAATATAATATAAAAAATTTAATATTATACAAAGATTAATATAATAGAAAGATCCAAGATTAATAATAAAATAAAATAATAAAATAATTAATTCAGGTCCTTATAAAAACGATAGACACAAGCTTCTGTTAAAAATCTGTCTAACATCAGTAGTCCAACACCTTAACCGCCTCCCTTAAACACATTCCATCCTGGAATGCTCCTTGGTGTTCCAGCAGGGAATTGTCCAAGGCCTCCATGACGTATTACAGTGAACAAATAACGTTTGCAAAAATCAGCATTTCAGCTGTCAGATTCACACCAGAGTGTTTTTAAAAGTGTTAAAACATAAACGTTTCCCAGTTAGTTGTAGAAAGTTAATTTGTTACTAATAATTACTTTTTTCCATCACCATTTTGCCTGAAATTCCTAGGGAAGTACATTGGGAAGTGATTGCCTTCACTTTTCTGTCTGTCTCTCTGTCTGTCTGTCTGTCTGTCTGTCTGTCTGTCTGTCTGTCTGTCTGTCTGCCTGTCTCTCTGTCTGTCTGTCTGTCTGTCTGTCTGTCTGTCTGTCTCTCTGTCTGTCTGTCTGTCTGTCTGCCTGTCTGTCTGTCTGTCTGTCTGTCTGTCTGTCTATTCTCATGGTTGGAAATGTACTATTGGGTCTGTGTGTGTGTGTGTCCCAGGTTTTGATTTGTAATTTTGAAACAAATAAATCCCAAACTTGTGAACTTGTCGAGACAGAGATGCTGACAGATACAAAGTTGAGACAGCTTTAATGCATTAATGACACTTCAACAAACAATCCAAACTGAAATGATTGAACTGATGATGTTTGAAAGCCAGTGTTGACATTTGAAATCACCAAAACAAACACGCCCCTAACCCAAATGGGTGTCACCCCTGTTTTGATAGCTCACATACATACGTAACCCAGGCAATTATTATGGCGGAACCTGCTGGGGCAGCTGGCCGAGGGGGTATTTTTATCAGTAAATGAACTCAATGAGTAATACTATGGTAATACAGATGTGTTTTTATAGTACTGTGTGTTGTACTGTGAAAGGTTTAGCTCCGTTTCACACGGAAGATAAGAACCCGATAAGAACCTAGAACCCGAGGCAGAGGTAACGGCAGGTATCCGCCATGTCAGTGTTTCAGTTGCTTTATGCTAATGTCAGACATACTCTCTCCGCCGCATATTGACAAGACACGCCCCTTTATGCTAATGTCAGACATACGCACTGAACACTCTCTCTGCCACATATTGACAAGACACGCCCCTTTATGCTAATGTCAGACATGCGCACTGAACACTCTCTCCACTGCCATATTGACAAGACACGCCCCTTTATGCTAATGTCAGACATACGCACTGAACACTCTCTCTGCCACATATTGACAAGGCACGCCCCTTTATGCTAATGTCACACATGCGCACTGAACACTCTCTCTGCCGCATATTGACAAGACACGCCCCTTTCTGCTAATTGGCTACACGTTTGTTTTGTTAGTCGGCCCGACTCTGTTTTCTGAAGCATTTCTCAAACATCGTGCACCCCACCTTTAAGTAAATGGTACTAGTTTTTAGAGGAGTGTGAGCTCTGGTGGCGTGATGGTGTATGGACAGCAATGCAACAGAATGGTCCAGAAATGATTACAGTGAGGTTAATAAATATATAACAGTCCTAATTACCAATATTAGCAATACTATATATCTACTACTGATAATAAAAATGAAATAAAATGCAATATTCTAATAGCATCAAAGAGACAAACCCAACATTATAAGTGGAGAAGGCAATTAGCACGGTAAACAAAACAAAACAGCGTGAATCAGAGCAAAACAAGGTAAAGGGTCGAATACAAAACTAAACAAACAGAAAACAAAAGGCACGGAATCGCAGATAAACTGACAAAACTTCATGATGGAGCCAGTGTGAGCATCTTTAAATAACCGTAACCTGGAAGTGCAGGCAGTGAATCAGAATTCCTAGTATTCTGGTTACGGTTTGGACGGATACCTCTGCTCTGATCCCTGGTATTAATAATCTATGGGTTTCTAATTCGACGCAGGGGTGAGGTAGTGAACGGAGGCTTCGGATTGGTCCTGGATGGTTCTGAGGAGGCTGGAAAGAGAGCCAGGATGATGCTGAACTGGGACGTCTCTAATGGGGTAAGTGGATTAACGATGATCCGTGTGGAACCGTGTGGAACTGTTCTCTGAACTCTCCTTCAGCTTCTGTTCAATTTTATGAACAGTTGATATATGGGACATTTTCAATTCTTCAGAAAAAGGAGAAAAAATAAACAGAGCGATATGATGAAGCGAAGCTGAGATACCAGTGATTGAGAAAGTGCTTGTGAGAATACATACAGTCATCAAGTTTAATATCTAATATTAACTGCTAGTTCTCACTCATTTTCTACCGCTTATCCGAACTACCTTGGGTCACGGGGAGCCTGTGCCTATCTCAGGTGTCATCGGGCATCAAGGCAGGATACACCCTGGACGGAATGCCAACCCATCACAGGGCACACACACACTCTCATTCAACATGAACATGCAAACTCCACACACACAAGGTGGAGGCGGGAATCGAACCCCCAACCCTGGAGGTGTGAGGCGAACGTGCTAACCACTAAGCCACCGTGCCCCCCCCCAGCTGCTAGTTCTTTATCTTATTTCAGCTTTGCGTCGTGATCAGTCCATCATCACGATGCATCAGTCGCATGTATGTTTTTCTGCAGGTGGCTCGGCGATGTTGGTCAGGAAATTCCAACGCATATGAGACGATT
>NC_083463.1:3945671-3965671 GCF_030014155.1 Tachysurus vachellii
TAGTGTTTTGAAAAATGGATAAATCAGAACAATCTCAGTTTAAAATTTAACCCTAATGCTAGTGACGAGAACAGCCTTAGAAGGTTAAACAGTGAGGAGGTTAAACAGTGAGGAGGTTAAACAGTGAGGAGGTTAAACAGTGAGGAGGTTAAACCCTGAGGAGGTTAAACAGTGAGGAGGTTAAACCCTGAGGATGTTAAACAGTGAGGATGTTAAACAGTGAGGAGGTTAAAACAGTGAGGAGGTTAAACAGTGAGGATGTTAAACAGTGAGGAGGTTAAACAGTGAGGATGTTAAACCCTGAGGAGGTTAAACCCTGAGGAGGTTAAACAGTGAGGAGATTAAACAGTGAGGAGGTTAAACAGTGAGGAGGTTAAACCCTGAGGATGTTAAACAGTGAGGAGGTTAAACAGTGAGGAGGTTAAACCCTGAGGAGGTTAAACAGTGAGGAGGTTAAACAGTGAGGATGTTAAACCCTGAGGAGGTTAAACAGTGAGGAGGTTAAACAGTGAGGAGGTTAAACAGCGAGGAGGTTAAACAGCGAGGAGGTTAAACAGTGAGGAGGTTAAACCCTGAGGAGGTTAAACAGTGAGGAGGTTAAACAGTGAGGAGGTTAAACAGCGAGGAGGTTAAACCCTGAGGAGGTTAAACAGTGAGGAGGTTAAACAGTGAGGAGTTTAAACAGTGAGGAGGTTAAACAGTGAGGAGGTTAAACAGTGAGGATGTTAAACCCTGAGGATGTTAAACAGTGAGGAGGTTAAACAGTGAGGAGGTTAAACAGCGAGGAGGTTAAACAGTGAGGAGGTTAAACCCTGAGGAGGTTAAACCCTGAGGAGGTTAAACAGTGAGGAGGTTAAACAGTGAGGAGGTTAAACCCTGAGGATGTTAAACAGTGAGGAGGTTAAACAGTGAGGATGTTAAACCCTGAGGATGTTAAACAGTGAGGAGGTTAAACAGTGAGGAGGTTAAACAGTGAGGATGTTAAACCCTGAGGATGTTAAACAGTGAGGAGGTTAAACAGTGAGGATGTTAAACAGTGAGGAGGTTAAACAGTGAGGATGTTAAACAGTGAGGATGTTAAACAGTGAGGAGGTTAAACCCTGAGGAGGTTAAACAGTGAGGAGGTTAAACAGTGAGGAGGTTAAACAGTGAGGATGTTAAACAGTGAGGAGGTTAAACAGTGAGGATGTTAAACCCTGAGGATGTTAAACAGTGAGGAGGTTAAACAGTGAGGAGGTTAAACAGCGAGGAGGTTAAACAGTGAGGAGGTTAAACAGTGAGGAGGTTAAACCCTGAGGAGGTTAAACAGTGAGGAGATTAAACAGTGAGGAGGTTAACCAGTGAGGAGGTTAAACCCTGAGGAGGTTAAACAGTGAGGAGGTTAAACAGTGAGGAGGTTAAACAGTGAGGAGGTTAAACCCTGAGGAGGTTAAACAGTGAGGATGTTAAACCCTGAGGAGGTTAAACCCTGAGGAGGTTAAACAGTGAGGAGGTTAAACCCTGAGGAGGTTAAACCCTGAGGAGGTTAAACCCTGAGGAGGTTAAACAGTGAGGATGTTAAACCCTGAGGATGTTAAACAGTGAGGAGGTTAAACAGTGAGGAGGTTAAACAGTGAGGAGGTTAAACCCTGAGGAGGTTAAACCCTGAGGAGGTTAAACAGTGAGGAGGTTAAACCCTGAGGAGGTTAAACCCTGAGGAGGTTAAACTCTGAGGAGGTTAAACAGTGAGAAGGTTAAACCCTGAGGAGGTTAAACCCTGAGGAGGTTAAACAGTGAGGAGGTTAAACAGTGAGGAGGTTAAACCCTGAGGAGGTTAAACAGTGAGGAGGTTAAACAGTGAGGAGGTTAAACCCTGAGGAGGTTAAACAGTGAGGAGGTTAAACAGTGAGGAGGTTAAACAGTGAGGAGGTTAAACCCTGAGGAGGTTAAACAGTGAGGAGGTTAAACAGTGAGGAGGTTAAACCCTGAGGTTTTAAACCCTGAGGATGTTAAACCCTGCAAGCTGTTTTTTGACTAATAACTCTAACAGCATGCTGCTTTGGTAACATTCAGAGGTTTTTAAGAAAATAAAACTAAATGTAAATAAAGCTTAAAGGTGCAGTACTCATCTAGACAAACTGACCCTTTAATGCCCTGATGATGTTACACTTTTGCAGCTCTGTGTCCCCCAAAGCTCCAGCATCTGTCCACTCAGAAATGACCCAAAGTCTTTCTCTGGCAAAGAGGAAAGGACCCCTGCCACCCATCCCTGATACCAAACCCTCAGCCAGGTCTGTCTCTCCTCACCATGAGCATGTTACAGAGGGCCTGTCGATTCCACTCCCTCTAACATACCCAGCTCCCAAACCCAACAACAATACAACAGGAGTGAAGAAAAGTGCCAGCTTTTCACCAGCGAGTAAACAACAACACAACATCAACAACACAACACAAAACAACAACACAACAACAAAACACAAAACTACAATAACAACACAACAACAACACAAAACAACAACAACATCAACAACAACATCTATCACTCTATCTATTCACTTCATCAATGTGTGTTTGTTATTTATATTTCTAACAGGGAGGAAATTATAGTTATTCTGTCGAGAAGCAGTTTACTGGTAAGCTCTCTCTCTCTCTCTCTCTCTCTCTATCTCACTCACTTACTCACTAACTCTTTCGTACACACACACACACACACACACACACACACACACACACACACACCATCACCATATTTTAACAAAACTCTTATTCCTTTATTCTTGTAGATGACATGAGCTGAAGTTACAATGATGACGACACACTGCATTTTTTACGCTGCTAAAAAATTCAAATCAAGCTCAAAAATTAAAAAAAATGTTTTTTGTTTTTTTTATTTCAGATCTCCATTATATGTTCATTCTTTTGTTGAATTAAGAGTCTCTGTGGTATCTGAGATCACATGTGATTGATGTCTGCTTTAACAAACCCTCAGGTTAAGACTTCAGCTTAAAGCAGCTCAAAGATGTTCATAAACCTGCAACATGAATAAAAAAATGAATATATACCCATGAGTCAGAGAATGACTTAGCACTGAAGCTGTACTTCACGTCTACTCATGAAGTGATCTTGTGTCTCGTGGGGATTCAGAAGAGGACCAGGAGAGGTTTAATAATTAATCAGGCAGAACATCAAACATCTGAAGGCGATGGAATTCACATTGTGTCTGTTAGATCTGTTCAATTTGTCTTTATAATTTCATGCCCAGCCAACATGTCTATGGCTTCATATGGCTTAGTGATGTGATGGCGTTTGGGCCCATTATTCTGTCCACATGGGGCCCATAAATATTTCTTCATGGCCTGTTCATGTGTAAGGCCAACTATCCCCTATCCCCACATGAGCCATTTATTCATGTTTATTATCCCTTATGGAGGTGAAGATGTGGTCAGCTTCAGGACCCTCATGGTTAAGATTCACACGAAATCTGTGCCAAGGATATTGTGTGGTGATTCATTTATTCACTGGATTTTCCCATAAATTCATTTGGAGCTCGATCCAACTGGGTGGGGTTAACTCAAAATGGGTGGGGTTACCTGGAAATGGGTGGGGCTAGATCCAAATGTTTGGGTTTTTTTATCTGTCAGTTTAATTTCCCTACTCGATTATACTCATCTTTTGTACTGTCAATGGTTGATGTCTTATTTATTGTTTTTTTTTTATTCCATTACATGACATTCACTTGTTATGAACAACTTTTATATTGCAGACACACCACATAATCTTAACCTAATAACAAACATCTTTTTAAAGTTTACATTAACATCGTTTGGCATTTTGTCACTGCTACGCTGGAATAAACTCCTTTTCTTCATCAAGATCTTTGCTCTCATTGATTTATTTTCTTACACTTAACATGGCGTATAAAGCTCTAAGCTTTCCTTTCATGTCAGCAACCTCAGCCACATGACTCTAGTATAAAAAAAATAACAAACTTGTCTGAATTTCTGTTCTAAAAACTCTGCATGCGACCTGACGTGTGTTAGCTGTTATGATAGCGTGAGACCTCAGCGTGAGGTCTTTTCTCTGTGAGTGATGTCATACTCAGCGAGATCAGATTTTCTTCAGGAGCGCTAATAGTTTCTCTCTGTCAGGACTTCAGTAGCACCTCGTGACAGGAAATGTGACAGCCCTATACATCACACACTCAGCTTATACACTTACCGAGCTCAAGGGTGAATTACAGACCTTTTAAAGGATTATTCATGATGGATCGGGTCTATATACATGCTTCTGAGGCTGCTGGGAATTTAGGCTTCGGTCCAAGACTCAAAAAAAAAAAAAGAAAGGCATTTTACAATCAGAGATTATATAGATTCTTTTTATTGTGTTGGTCTAATCTTAAAGTGCACGCTATACCTTGTGTGTGTGTGTGTGTGTGTGTGTGTGTGTGTGTGTGTGTGTGTGTGTGTGTGTGTGAATTACAAGTTAAAACATCAGTACGTTTTGCTGAATCATGTCATGAAATTTACCCGCAGCGTTCCTGAGTGACGGCTCACCTGCACCTGTCTTCACAGCAGCTTTCATAGTAGAACAAGATAACCTGAGGGCTGAGAATTAAATAACAGGCATTTAAAGTTGCACAGACATTTAACGTTAACCGCTTGTGTAAAGGCAGCAACATCTGGATAGAGAAATAGATTTTCTAGAAAATTCCACTGATTTTCTCTCAAAGAAATCTGCAGTCTGTATGTTAATAATAAACTCTTATGCTAATTATATCAGTTTTCAGATTTACTAAAGGCTTTGTAAATAAAAACAATGAATATTTTATTATATATATTTATTGATAAATGTCAAATTTTCTGCTATTGTTTGACTCCAAATAATCAAAAATGTATTAGGTGATCACTTCCTATTCACATCTCATAAGTGATTATCGTTTTTGAATCACGTTTAGCTTATTATTATTATTATTATTATTATTATTATTATTATTATTATTATTATTATTATAGCAAACCTGTGACTTCCATCAATAATAATAACATGTTCAAAACCCTAATTCATTTAATTTTCTTAGAATTCACATTCACATTGATGCAATATAAATTATTGAAAATAATAAGTTCTCCATTTTAAGTATAAATACAAATAATTAAATACTTTTTTCCATTATTTTTATCTCGGTTAATTTAGATCCTAATTAACTATTAAACTACAGACCCATTTGAAACATTCTGTTTATGTCTAAAAACTCTGTGTCACAAAAATCCTCTCCACTGCTTCTCTCTTTCTACATATCCTGAAGCATCCAGAGATTGTACCAGCTCCAGTTGGACTCTGCTTCTTGGACTCCTTCTGGTCTTTGAGGACAACAACCTTTTCATCAATACACAATTGTCAGACTGTATATTTATAATCACACCCTCCAGTGTCACCCAAATGAGGATGAGGTTCACTTTTGAGTCTGGTTCCTCTCAAGGGTCCTTCCTTTATCATCTAAGGGAGTTTTTCCTCACCACAGTCACCTCAGTCACCTCAGACTTGTTCATTAAGGATAAATACAAACACTTTTAAATAGAAGTCTAATATTAATCTTGAACTTTTTAACTTTCTGAACTGCAAAGATAATGTTGTTTAAGCAGAACTAATAGACTTCATTAATAGACGTCTTTATTACCAGTACAACAGTGTTTAATTAACTTATGGAACGTTTTCAATCGGTATAAAGAAACGTCTGATGTCGTGTCTCTGATCTAAAATAAATCAGGACTCTTTCAGTGTGTTTTAGACGTGTGTTTTTCCCTCTGTTGATAATCTTAAACTGAATTTTAGTGTTGAATATAAATCTGAGCTGCTTTTAAGATGAACAAACACTTGGCGCATCTCAGAGAGCAGAAACGGGTTTGATATCAACATTTACTCTGAAGATACATTTTTTTTTTGTTTGTTTTTTTGGAACCTTTCTATAAAAATTGTTCTTAGTATTGTAGATAAATACAGAAAGATTTATGAAACACTACAAAGTCCACTTAGTGTCCACTTTCATATGAGCTTCATTTTAACACCACTGTGGAGTGAGACATGATGATGATGTTCATCATGAGAAAAAGATTTCAAATAGAAATGATTTACATGGTTTGTATTTACAACGCTCCAAATTCCTTTACATCTTACTTAAATCTGGCATAAAAAAATCGCTGTGATCTTAAGACCTCGTGGGAAATGACTTTATATCTCAGTGTAAACTGGAGGCTTCACACTTACTTGTAATTACTTGTTAGCGTCAAAAGCACAAAAACTAAAGCTAAGACCTGCTGCTCCTCGGCTGATGTCTCGGCTGATGGATTACACTGAACATATGAGAGGGAAACTGGGTATGTTTCAAATCTTTAAGAGATGAGTGTGAAAGTGCCTCAGGTTGGCAGCAGATGTGCATACACTCTCTCTCTCTCTCTCTCTCTCTCTCTCACACACACACACACACACACACACACTCTTTCTCTCCGCCTCGAACGCCTCACACTCATGCTCTGAGGTTCAGTTCCTCTCTGTGCCACAGCGGGATATTTTATATTGTCAATGTTTTTTTATAGTGTCTGATTGTGAGATTGTTTCTGATCGGTTGGTTTGGTGCTGAAACTCGTCACAGCAGGTGAGTACAGAGAAGAGAAGAGAAAAGAAGAGAAAAGAAGATGAGTGTCACTTGTTTTCTCTTGTTAATCTCTAGTCTTAGTTTTATCTAAAGTAATCATCAGTTTCTATGAATGATTCAGTATTTACTGTGAAACTATTATTAGAAATACGAAGGCTATGATGTACTTATGAAAAGAGGTTTAATCAGGATTTGCGACATGACAAAGCTTTGCTTTAATTAGATATTTGACAGACTCTAATTCTAATGTACGTGCTTGTACACTCATTATACTGAACACAGGATAACGAAGCATCTGCCTTTCACTCTCTGTACACATACACATACATGATCTGTGACATTAAGAGACCAAAAAATGGAGATTCCTCGTGTTATTGTTGTGTCCATGTTGATGATTAAACCTCTTTGCCATGTCTCACTCCACAGTGGTGTTAATATGAAGCTCATATAAAAGTAGACACTCAGGACTTTAAGAATTTGTAGTGTTTCAGAAGGATTTCTGTTTTTATCTACAATACTAGAGGTGATATTTTATATATAAAAAAGTCCCAAAAATTGTAATTCAGTGCGGTTTTGTTTGTATTGCACTTTTAACAATGGACATTGTTTCAAAGCAGCTTTACAGAACATATAATTTTAATGTACATTTATTTAAATGTCTATTTATTTATCCCTATTTATACATAATGAGCGAGATTGAGGTGACTGAGGTGACTGTGGTGAGGAAAAACTCCCTTAGATGGAAGAGGAAGAAACCTTGAGAGGAACCAGACACAAAAGTGAACCTCATCCTCATTTGGGTGACACTGGAGGGTGTGATTATAAACTGTTATAAACACCGGAGGGTGTTATTATGAATAATATCCTTTCTACAGTCAGATGCAGTCAGTTGGAGTTATGTAACCAGGAGCTCTGAAGCAGCTCATAAATTAGCTTATCATCTGTATTGATTAGAAGGTTGTTGTCCTCAAAGACCACATGGAGTTGGCATCTTCTCTTTTAAAGTCCAAAATTTTCATCAAGCTTGTACAATCTCTAGAAACCTCATGATAGGTAGAGAAAGAGAGGCAGAGGAGAGGATTTAGTGTAGCTGCTGTTTGTAATATTAACCAGCACTAGATAATAATAAGCATTTGTTCAGATCTACTAGAGCACAAGGTTATGAGATGTATTATGTGTATTCCAGGCTAAAGAGATATGTCTTTAATCTACATTTAACCTGGGAGAGTTTTAGAGTTTGGGAACTAAATACGAAAACGCTCTAGCTCTAATGCTAAACACTCTATTCTGAGGAATAACAAAAGACCAGAGTTTTGTGATCTCAGAAAAACAAAAAACGCTTAGGTTTTTTTTTTTCAAACAAAAGTTTCTACCTTCATAGTAAATGTTGATATCAAACCCATTTCTGCTCTCTGAGATGCTCCAAGTGTTTGTTCATCTGAAAATCAGCTCAAATTTATCATCAACACTCAAATTCAGTGTAAGATTATTAGCCTGATTTAAAACATCCCAGAAGTCTGTTTGCATCTTGAAATTCTAGTGTTAAAGAGTTCATTCCTAAAAAGAAAGAGGTCAGAATGTTAAATGTTGAATCTCGACCCAGATCAAACCTTAAAACTTAAATAATTATTTTGTAAAGCTACTTTGAGACGAGGTCCAAAGTGTAAAGAGCAATAAAAATAAATTAAATTGAAATGGAAAATAAAAAAAAAACACAAAGAGAAATTAGAAATGCATTTTATTTTATACATTATTAACATTCTTTTTCTGATCCGTTTATCTCAAGTGTCTTTATGGATTATATTATATTAAATTAAATGTGTATTATTGTGTCTGAAAGTATATAATATGTCTCAGTATATATTCAGTGCTCATTGTCTATTCTATTAGATAGATTAAAAAAAACAAAATTAAAAATTTGGAACAGAATTGTTACTTGAAGTGTAAAAAAATAACACCTGCAAACCTACAAAGAATGGAGGGTTTAATAGAAATTCAATTTCTGTGTCGGTGTGTGTTTAGTACTACAAATATTTGTATCTGGGAGGCACAGTGGCTTAGTGGTTAGCATGTTTGCCTCACACCTCCAGGGTCAGGGTTTGATTCCTGCCTCCACCGTGTGTGTGTGGAGTTTGCATGTTCTCCCCGTGCCTCGGGGGTTTCCTCCGGGTACTCCGGTTTCCTCCCCCGGTCCAAAGACATGCATGGTAGGTTGATTGGCATCTCTGGAAAATTGTCCGTAGTGTGTGATTGCGTGAGTGAATGAGTGTGTGTGTGTGTGCCCTGCGATGGGTTGGCACTCCGTCCAGGGTGTATCCTGCCTTGATGCCCGATGACGCCTGAGATAGGCACAGGCTCCCCGTGACCCGAGGTAGTTCGGATAAGCGGTAGAAGATGAATGAATGTACCAGTGTTTTTTGTTTGGTTTTAAAAGATAATCAGAATTAAAGTTTTTCGAATTGATTTCAAATAAAACTTGATTGAATTCATCCCTGCTGTTTTAACAGTCTATGTGGCTCATTAAATATCCGAGCATGTCACGCTTATTCATGAAACACTTTCCAACAAACCTAACAAGACTGTTCTTATGTGTGTGCACTGTTACTATGACAACCGGTACTAGCGAGAAACAGCTACAGTATTTATCCTAGCATTCTCTCTACGTTAGATTTATTATATTCATCAGTGATTCAGATGAAATAAAGTTTGGTGTAATTCTGATTGGCAATGAAAAAAAAAAACGTACTCTTTTTTTCACTTACACTTTTGCTCCATGTTTGTTTTTTTTCAGTAATTAATGTGCATCCTGACTGAACAGGAAGTTTCACAAGAGTGCTGAAAAGAGCGTGTTTTCATGGATTACATGTATATTTTAAATAGTGTGAAAGCAGCATTGATCATTAGACACATTCTGTGCTTAAAATATAGCTTTAAACATATTTGGCTTTTGATACAGTAGATGTTTCTCTCTGTGTGTGTGTGTGTGTGTGTGTGTAGGTACAATGCAGCTGCATGTGAGCTGGCTGTTGTTGCTGCTCAGGCTGCACTTTGTTTGGTCTCAACAAGAAGATTATGAGGAAGACTACGAGGAAGAAGAAGCAGAAGAGAGAAACATCAGGAGAAAAGTCAAAAGCAAACTGCTCACATCTAACTTCACACCGAAGAACAACGCTCAGTGTGAGGCATTACTCCTGCACACACCATGTCATACTAACTCACATCATACAACAGGGCTGTGGATGTTTTTTTTTCCGCTAGTCTGCTTGTACTTGTACCGTCCCTCGAACAAGAGACCGTTCTGTAAAGGGAATAACACACACCTTTATAAGCCTTCTTTAGCTTAATACAGTTTCTCACATGTAATCTTATATGTAATATCTTTCATTTCTCAAAATAACAATATACTGACGAGTTTCTGAAGAAAGTTTAAAAACCTTAATCAAAACCACAAATGCTGATGATCCAGATAATTAAGTATCACATATCATTTCTAGGCTGTATTTCTCATCAAACAGATGTTATTTTAATAGAAAATAGTATAATTTTAATTAAAAACCTTGCTTTAACTGTGGACATTGTTTACAGGAGTATAATAATTTAGAATAAAAATGATATAAGTTAAAATTGTCATTTGATATTTATACATTTCACAGATGCCTTTATCCAGAGAGACTTACATTTTATGTAGAAAAGTTTGTTTAACAAGAGGTTCTTGCTCAGGAGTTCAGCATGGTGGATATGGGATTTGAACTCACAACCTTCTGGTCACTAGTTTAATAATGTAACCACTAGACTACCACATCCCTTAGTCTGTAATAAACAACTGTCAGAAGTGGGATTTGAACCCACGCCTCCATGAGGAGACCAGAAGACCCAGGAACCTGGAAGGTATTGAACCTTGAGTCTGGCGCCTTAGACCACTCGGCCATTCTGACAGACCTGAGATGAGCAAGCAAGCCAGAGGTAATATACTGTAGTATCATACACAGTACAGTGATATAATATAATATAATATAATATAATATAATATAATATAATATAATATAATATAATATAATATAATATAATATAACATAATTAATATAATATCATTAATATAATATAATTAATATAATATATATTATTATAGGGACAAACTGGATAGGGTGTCATCCATTACAGGGCACAATCACATACATTCACACACAAACACAACCACACACACACACACACACACACACACACAGATAAAGATACTACTTAGCATAAAACACGTCTTTGGAGTTGGGGAGAAAAAACAGAGAACCCAGAAAAAAAAAGCACAGGGAGAACATGCAAACTCCACACACACAAACACAGGAATCGACCTGTCACCCCAGTGGTTATAGTGTACAACAGTGTAGTGTAGTGTAGAATTGTGTAGTATAACACAGTGTAGTGTGTTATAGTGTACAACAGTGTAGTGTAGAATTGTGTAGTATACTACAGCATAGTGTGTTATCGTGTACAACAGTGTAGTGTATAATTGTGTAGTATAACACAGTGTAGTGTGTTATTGTGTACAACAGTGTAGTGTAGTGTTGTTAAGAATTGTGTAGTATAACAGCGTGGTGTGTTATTGTGTACAACAGTGTAGTGTAGAATTGTGTAGTATAACACAGTGTAGTGTGTTATAGTGTACAACAGTGTAGTGTATAATTGTGTAGTATACTACAGCATAGTGTGTTATTGTGTACAACAGTGTAGTGTAGTGTTGTTAAGAATTGTGTAGTATAACAGCGTGGTGTGTTATTGTGTACAACAGTGTAGTGTAGAATTGTGTAGTATAACAGCGTGGTGTGTTATCGTGTACAACAGTGTAGTGTAGAATTGTGTAGTATAACAGCGTAGTGTGATATAAAGTGTTAAAGTGTGTTATAGTGTATAATGATATTATAGCAGTGAGTGTATTAGAGTATGTAGTGTACTACAGTGTGAGATGAAGTGTGTGTGCAGTACCTTCCATTTCTAACCCTGTGTAATTATGGAATTATGGATTCAGCTTTATGATGATTAACTTCTGGAATTTTGAGCCTGGAAGATGTGATCTTATCTCCTCTTTATGTCTGTGTGCTTTATGATTTAAATTTCCATTCACTGTCCTGAGGCATGTTTCCTTTATGCCATGTTCTCTCTCTCTCTCTCTCTCTCTCTCTCTCTCTCTCTCTCTCTCTCTCTCTCTCTCTGTGTTTGTGTGTGTGTTTGTGTGTGTGCGTGTGTGTGTGCACGTGTGTGTGTCTGAATGTGATTTGTAATGAAGAGATGTATCTTTAGGATCTAGGAATGTGAGAAAGCTTTGAACGTTACTTTTTTTTCTTCTTAAATCATTACACAGCTACCTGAGATTTTTTTATTGCTAGTGCCAAGCTGGTGCAATAACAATTCACTTCTCATTTGGACAAAGCTAAACTCTATCAAATCCAATATAAATGACCCCATTTTACTTTCCTGGTGGTTGCTAGGTCTTCTGTCTAAGGATATCAATCCCTAGGGACACTGGACTTTACTTCGACTTTGATACAAGGTGCTATGATCTGATTAGAAAACAATTCTTTGTGTATTTTGATAAAATTTAATAAATCAGACTTGGGCAATCAGTCTATTATTAACCCCCAAATTTATTCATAAATATATTATATAAATATATAATATATACATAATATATTCATTTATTCGAATATTAAAATTTTCAATTAAAATCTTTTAGAATTTTAAACTTTTACAATGCATTTTTTGTAACACCTATTACATTTTTGTTGATACATTAACAATCATCTCAAAAAACTAAATGCATCACATAAAGGCATTCAGTCAAGAGGCACGTGTAAAGATGTCTGTCACCGTATTTCCTGGAAAGCAAGTGTCAAATTTTCCGTAGTTCCTGGAAAGCAAGTGTCAAATTTGTCCCTGCATTAGTGGTATTTTGTCACAGATTTTAATAGCCAATCAGGTTCTAGTATGCAAATCATAGCACTAGAAGCTAAAGATATTCTCTCACTCACTCATCTTCTACCGCTTATCCAAACTACCTCGGGTCACGGGGAGCCTGTGCCTATCTCAGGCGTCATCGGGCATCAAGGCAGGATACACCCTGGACGGAGTGCCAACCCATCGCAGGGCACACACACACACACTCACATTCACACACTACGGACAATTTTCCAGAGATGCCAATCAACCTACCATGCATGTCTTTGGACCGGGGGAGGAAACCAGAGTACCAGGAGGAAACCCCCGAGGCACGGGGAGAACATGCAAACTCCACAAGAATTGAACCCCCAACCCTGGAGGTGTGAGGCGAACATGCTAACCACTAAGCCACTGTGCCTCCCAGATACAAATATTTGTAGTACTAAACACACACCGACACAGAAATTGAATTTCTATTAAACCCTCCATTGTTTGTAGGTTTGCAGGTGTTATTTTTTTTTAATAATAAAAAATTCTTGTATTATTAAAAAACAAAATGCATAATTTCCAGGCAATCTAAGAAAAAAGCCTTGTCCATGCCAAGCATGCAAACTTGTTGACATGTTAACATGCTACCGTTGATCGCTTGACTGGGCAGAACTAATCTATTGCCCTGTATCAAGCAAGGATTCAACCAGCATGTCAGGCAACAACACAGAGAGTTGGCACGGTGGTGCAACAGATGTGTTGGCGCTTCATAATCCATGGTTAGATCCTGATCTCTGGTTATTGTCTATGCAGAATCACATGTGATCTCTCTGTGTCTGTGTGGGTTTTCTATGAGTTCTAAGATTTATAGGTTTCCTCCCAAACCGTGCTAGCAGGTGGAATTGGTCTGATAAACTTCCTCAAAGTCTGAATGTTAGTGCACTGGTCTCCATGAACTGGTATCCCTTCCATAGACTGGTATCCTATTCAGGGTGTGTCCCAGGATCTCACCTGGTGTTCCAGACTTCAGATACACAGGGACACTAATCAGGATACAGAACATGAATGAATGAGACTTCTTGATGATTTCTTGTGTTCTCTTTGATAGGAAAACACTCACAGTTTTTTAGATGGAGACTTCCATAGTTTTCTGAAAGATTTTCTTTCTTTCCCAGGAATGATTTATTCCTCTTTCAAATGTGTTGAATTTTCTATACATAATGTGGCCTTTAGGGGCACGGTGGCTTAGAGGTTAGCACGTTTGCCTCATACCTCCAGGGTTGGGGGTTCGATTCCCGCCTCCACCTTGTGTGTGTGGAGTTTGCATGTTCTCCCCGTGCCTTGGGGGTTTCCTCCCCCAGTCCAAAGACATGCATGGTAGGTTGATTGGCATCTCTGGAAAATGAGTGAGTAATGTGGAGTTTGTCTCACACTCTACTTCAGTTCAAGTGTCCTGTGTGTATAATGAGTTTCAGATGATTGGCTTCATGTCTTTAAGATTTTCAAGCCTGCTTTGTTATGCTTTTCTCAGTGCTCATGAACGAGAACTGCAGTATCGAGTTGGCATTTCTTCTGGACAGCTCTGAAAGTGCCAAAGACAACCATGGCCAGGAGAAGCACTTTGTCACTGAGGTGGTTGAGCGCATGCAGGACACGCACCTCCAGAACGGCCGCAGCCTGAGTTTCAGATCTGCGCTGCTTCAGTACAGCAGCCATGTGATACCCGAGCAGACCTTCAGCCAGTGGAGGGGCGTGGCCAACTTCAAAGCCAACATTGCACCCATGTCCTACATCGGGCAAGGCACGTACGTGACGTACGCCATCACAAACCTCACGCACCTCTACCTAAATGAATCAGGAACTGGAAGTGTCAAAGTGGCTTTGCTGCTCTACGATGGAGAATCACATCCAAAAAATCCAGATTTGTTTTCTGCCGTAGCTGATGCCAAGAACCAAGGGGTTCGTTTCTTTGCCATTGGAGTCACACCTGCTGCCAGAGAAATATCTAAAATGGCTGAGCTCAGGATGTTGGCTAGTTCTCCAACAACACGCTACTTACACAACCTGCAGGATAAAGACATTGTCAAGAAGATCATAAAAGAACTGGTGAGTCCTCAGTCTGAGAAGAATAAAACTTACACATCCCTTTCTATGGGTTTATTTAAATAAACATCCTCATGGAGGTCATTTAGGCCGATTATTAGTCAGATATTTTATCCATCATAGAAAGTAATAATATACCAGAACAAGCGCATTACAGCTGCTGTTATAGAAACCTAATCAATACCTAATCAATAAAATAGTTATAGACATTATAAAGGAAGTTAGTGTATGTACTAACTGGCTTTGTTCAAATGTTAATGAAAAAAACAAAAATCATTTAAATGGTAGGTCAAAACATTCACAGGTCATGAGATTCTCAAACATTTACGTCAGCTTGGTGGACCTGGGATTTGAACTCACAACCTTCTGGTCAGTAGTTCAGACAACACACAGTGGCTTGACATTATGGGTCAAAGCTGTGAAACATTTGTGCTGTGGCTCTGAGTGCAGGTGATGGTGATTGATGATTGTGTGATTTATGTGTTTCTGTTGTGGATGGAGATGTTTGTAGGCCATGGTGCACGGTGAACTTTGTGCATTGGTGTGTCATATCTCCTTCTTCTTCTTCTTCTTCTTCTTTCGGCTTTTCCCTTCAGGGGTCGCCATAGCGAATCATCTCTCTCCACCTATCCCTATCTTCTGCATCCTCAACACTTGCACCCACTAGCTTCATATCCTCATTAATTACATCCATATACCTCCTCTTTGGCCTTCCTCTTTGCCTCCTGCCTGGCAGCTCCATGTCCAACATTCTCCTACCAATATAGTCACTCTCCCTCCTCTGAACATGTCCAAACCATCTTAATCTGGCCTCCCTAACTTTGTCCCCCAAACGTCCAACATGAGCTGTCCCTCTGATGTACTCGTTCCTAATCCTGTCCAATCTGGTCACTCCCAAAGAGAACCTCAACATCTTCAGTTCGGCTACCTCAAGCTCTGACTCCTGTCTCTTCTTCAGTGACACTGTCTCTAAACCATACAGCACGGCCGGTCTCCATTGGTGTGTCATATAATGGAAGTTAATGGTCTTCATTTAATTAAACAACAGAAAAGCTAACTAACATAAATATAACAAGCATGACAAACATAACAACAGACTGCACATGACTACAATAACATTCATATCGATGTGACAAGGACAGAGACAGATACAATGACTATATATATATAACACAACTAATCAGGATCAGGTGACATTACAGGGACACAGGTAAAGACATAGCACCGCCCACATGGAAACAATAAAACGAGTAAATAAGAACACCTGACAGCACCCCCTCTAGTGGTCTGGCAAGGAACTGACAGATCTCCTGACAGGGTGATCTTGGGATTCAAACTCAAAACATTTCACTCAATAGTCCAATACTTTATCCACTGAGCAACAATTTCCACCAGCTCCTTCTTCTAAATGAATGTTTTTTTCCCAAACAGAAGTTGAAGGGGTTTCACCAACACAGAGGACAGACACTGTTAAAAACTCGAATAATAAATCATGGTAGTTTGGGGAATGTCTTCCAGATCCTCAGTAGTGTTTAAAGCACAGGTTTGTTTTGAACTGAACTTCAGAGTTGACTTTGCTTTGGGTCATTTGTAAAAAAAAAGAAAAAAAAAGTGAGTAGCGCAGCAGCATCCGAGGCGTCGATGTTAACACAGCTGCTGTAAGTCCTACGTCCTGGTGTCACAGGGGAACCGTAAGGACACACGAAAACATCTGTATATTTTATGTCTGTTTTTTCACTTTGAAGTAGAAAATTTTTTACTGTGTTTGAATTGGATAAAGCAAAGGATGAAAGTGAGCAGTGTTGTTACGTGACATGTGTTCTAATACATTATGTTATATTAACACAGTGTTCGGGTTTGAAAGCGTTGATTAGTTTTAAATAATAGGAGTCAGGAGCCAAGACAGTAATTTCAATACAAATCCCAGGTATATATTACTGGATTTATGCACAGCTCATACTTTCCCTGGGGTTAACACTGAATCCTGGCTCTTAATAATCTGATGTTTCACACTGTACATTTTTAAACCCTGGATTAACCTTCGCTTATTTGTATTTTTGCGTATCATCAACCCTGATTCTGTGATGCTCAGTGTTTTGTTTTGACTCTACAGAGTTGTTTTTATCAGCTTACGCTATGTCCTGCTTTAGATTTTTCTTTTTTTATTCCACCTTTTACACCAACCGTCTCCTCTGTCTGTATGTGATATTCAGTCAGTTCATTGATATTCTTATTCTTATTTCTGACTGCCATATTCTGGCTTGTATAAATATTTTTATATTATATTATATTATATTATATTTTTAATTTGTAAAAGAACTGGAATCAGAATCAGTTTTATTGGCAAACACTGTGGAAAAATCCAAGAAAAAAACAATCCAGGTTGATCCAGGGTTTAAGAATGTAGTGTGAAACATCAGATTATGAAGAATATATATATATATATATATATATATATAATATATATATATATATATATATATATATATATATAAAATAATTTAAGCAAGGTTAACTGTATAATATATAGTGGACCAGTACAAACTAGGGATGTATATATATATATATATATATATATATAGTGGCCAATACCACTTTTTTTCTTCCGATCCGATTCCGATACCAGAGTTTGCCAGTATCGTCCGATACCGATCCGATATCTGTGTACTTTTCTACCTTTAAAACTAAAGAATGTAAACAACTCGCTTAGTTATTAAGATTTATTTGTTTCTGGCAAAGGAATACAAAAATGCCCTTATTACTGGATGAAAAATGAAAACACAAGAAACCATAAAAAAGTATTAATGCAGTAACAAACAGTACTTTTAACAGTTAGTGGTATAACAAACTAAACCATATATACTGCAGTTATTAAATTAAATTATTTTCTGAAGAAAAGGCAATATTTTAAAGTGAATCTTATATTAGAACTCTTGAAACACAATGCAAAGTGTATTAAACAGTAAACCTTGCACCCAAATGAGCGACATGTTTAACACGCTGAGGTAAATGGAAAGGGTTCCTGCTAAACTTGCTAAAGTCTGTCTGTCGCATTTATTATTTATATTATTTATTTTCATTCATGTAATTTAACATATAAGTGTATTTTTCTTATAAGTTTAAGCAATAGTCTTTGACGTTTGCTGTTCATTAATCAACCACCACGGCCATGGGCGTCTGAAGTAAATAAAAAGTGGGCGTGTCCTGTCCCACACATATATAATGGTTCCCATGGATGTCAGGAAGCAGGAGCGTGTTCAATGCTGTGGGTAAAACACGGAATGGAGTTTAATTTGTTAGAGAATTCCTCAAGCAGAATGGATTCGACTGGCGGCGCTCTGAAAAGTAATATAAAAAAAGACATATGCGCTGAATAGAGACGATAAAAGTGGGTGGGTCCAATATTATTGGTCTTAAAAAGTGGGTGTGTCCTGTCCCACCCACATATAATGGTTCCGACGCCCATGACCACGGGTATCGGATTAGGATCGGTCACGCACCACCGATACCCGATCCACTCAAAATGCTTGGATCGGCGTCAATACCGATCCAAAATATCGGATCGGTACATCCCTAGTACAAACATTAAATAACAAATTCTACATTTAGTGCAGATGTAAAAATGAACTCTACATTATTTGTACATTAGTGAACCAGTGCAGGACTGACGGTTTGCGGTAGGAAGGTAAGTTAATGTGCAGGTGCAATAATGTAATGGGTTTTTGCACACGGGATCTGATTAGGTTTCTGTTGCTAAGCGACAAGCAGTAACATTTTAACACCGCATCATTTCACACTGTACACGTTTGTCACCATGATGTGGAGTTAACACTGTAAAACACTGATGCTGCTTCAGAGCAGAAACCGGGTTTAAAAGAAGTTTGGAAGATAACCTTGTGTTAAGTGCAGTATGAGTAACAAGAGTGTACAGTATAATGTGTCTGTGACAGGGTTCCCACGCGTGCTGGAAAACCTGGAAATCCTGGAAAATTAATGACCAATGTTCCAGTCCTGGAAAACACATGGAAAATGAGAGAAAACATAAATTGTCCTGGAAAAAATCTTGTTGTCCTGGAAAATTATTATTTTTAAATGTTCTTGATCATTTAAAGAACAGTTTACAACTGGTCGAAACAATTAACGGGTTTGACGGGTTTTTTGTTATGCTGTTTAATCTCGCTGTGACGGATGATGCTGTCTTGTGTTGGTGGTTTCAGGTGCTAGGAATGGTTTAAGTGCTTGAATGTTTTCAGCAAATGGCAGGTTATATTAATCTTGTTAATCTGAATATCATGTGCAAGGGGAATGCACAGCAAACTAAAGCATGCATGACGGGATTGGCCTGAGAAAGGAGAGGGTATTATTAATATGTGCGGTCTTTTTTTTTATAAATGTTGAAACTTCATTCACATGACAAATTGTCTTTAAAAGTATAGTTAAGTAATAGCCATAAAGTGTACGTTGTTGAAGAACATATTACTTTAGGCCGTGAATCTGTGATCCTTGTCCTTTTTTTTTGCTAAATTTGAAATGTCCTGGAAAAGTCCTGGAAAATGATCTCTGAAAAAGAGTGGGAACCCTGTGTTAGCACATTCTATAGGTCTGTGTTCAGGCATGGGTGAAGTTCTTATTGTCTAAAAACAACTTTCATAAATTGTGATAAAATGAAAAAAACTATAATCCAGAGCATCTTTACGCGTGCCTGTTATAGGCGTCTAATTCTTCCAATGAAACTTCCGCAGTGGAAATGAAGAGCAGTAAATCTTTGTGTCTGAAAGTAACAGCAGTGTTTTCCCAGATGAAATTCTTACTTGAAGTGAGTTATATAGCCTTTAGATTGAAACGCTTTGTTGTGGTGAGATGCACTTTATATTTCTGAGCACATCCTGCACACAGTAACTCCAGCAGACACACACACACACACACACATGCACATGCTGAGGAAACGATCATTGAACAACTGCTGGCCAGAACTTTCCTGTTAAAAAAACAACATGAAGAGCAGGATGTGTGTCTGATTTTAACCGTAGCTGAATCTGATTCAATAAAATGGAGGATTGATTAGATATGAACACGCAGATTTATGTGTATATTCATTTTATGGCATCTTGTCCTGCTGGCACGTTGTATTTTAATGTTCCAGGGATAATCATTTACATCTTAATACTATAGAAAGTTTTAAAAAAAAAGGCATAAAAAGTCGTAAAAAGATGGGCGTGAAAAGTAAAGGCCATTTATGCTTTCTGTGTACTAATGTTAACAGCTGCTCTCACTCAGATCATTAGATTGTGTATGCAATATTTGTGTACATGAATCTGCAACATGAACTGAAAATCATAGCCAGAAATCC
>NC_083463.1:3970671-3990671 GCF_030014155.1 Tachysurus vachellii
ACAGTCCTTTGACTCAAAGTGTTATGGTTTTTTTTGACTCTTTATGTGGAAAAATACTCAAAACTACAGATACAGAGTTTAGTGTGTATTTGTAGATGACCTGAAAGATTAATCTATAACATGATGAGACTTGAGAGAGTTCACTATGTGGAATGGGTTATTGAGACTTTACCTAAGGCACTACCCAGAATAAACTTCAAGGTTTGGTCTGAGAGCATCAGGTAGATTATGGTGACAGAGTCTAGTGCACTACAGAGACTGAGACTAGTATAGTACAAAGTGTGTATTGCACTACAGAGACTGAGACTAGTTTTTTAGTGTCTAGTGCACTACAGAGTCTGAGACTAGTTTAATATGAAGTGTGTAGTGCACTACAGAGACTGAGACTAGTTTAATATGAAGTGTGTAGTGCACTACAGAAACTGAGACTAGTTTAATATGAAGTGTGTAGTGCACTACAGAAACTGAGACTAGTTTAATATGAAGTGTGTAGTGCACTACAGAGACTGAGACTAGTTTTTTAGTGTCTAGTGCACTACAGAGACTGAGACTAGTTTAATATGAAGTGTGTAGTGCACTACAGAGACTGAGACTAGTTTTTTAGTGTCTAGTGCACTACAGAGACTGAGACTAGTTTAATATGAAGTGTGTAGTGCACTACAGAGTCTGAGACTAGTTTTTTAGTGTCTAGTGCACTACCTAGGATTAAACTAATCTATGACGTGTGCAGTGCTCTAATCTACTATGCATTGTCTAAGGCACTGGATTGTCATCACCTGCTGTGAGACACTAAAGCTTCTTTTTGATAACTGCATATAAATAATTACAATGCGCTCAAAACCACTGAAACCTTCTTCATTGTTATTCAAAATGTGGGGGAAATTACTATGAGCATTTAGTGAAAGAAATTCTTGACTGAAATCGAACTTCCTGCATGTTGTAGGGTGACAGCGGACATCAAGGGCTCCCAGGGCTTCCTGGCTCTGAGGTCGGTTTCCATTTTGTTCTTTATTTTAATTGATGTTCATCACTGTATGTAACACCGTGGATAATTATTTGTGGTCACTGTGCTTCAGGGCAAACCAGGAAGTAAAGGAGACAAGGTAAGAATCATGGTGGTCACTCCGAATGTTTCTAACTTCAATTATTCTTGTGAATAAATAATGGTGATATTCTCTCCCTGGTGGTCATCTGATGTTTAGCAAAACTCCTGGCCTTCTTTTTTTTTGCCAGGGAGACAGAGGTGAATGCGGTGTCCCTGGTGTCAAAGGAGACAGAGTGAGTCTGTGACTCAGACACACCCACACACCCACACACCCACACACACACACATGCCGTCCCTTTGGTATTTCTAAGAGTTTTGTGATTGCTGTGGCCAAAAATGTTTGATTTTCCTGTGGCTTTTACAAATTTGAGAATCACAGAATTTGAGTCATTTTGTGTTAATTTCTCTGATCGCAAAAACATGAAATCCTGGAGGGACTGACTGAGCATCTGCTGACCCTCTACTAGACATCTCTTAGTTTGATGTTGATGCAGATCTTCTGGGTGATTTGTTCCTCACAGGGTCCTGAGGGTCCGGTGGGCATCAGTGGAAACAGAGGAGTGCAGGTTTGTTGTTTAGATGTTTTTATTCAGTTTGTTCTCATTTAGTTTCTTTTGGTTCAAATATGAGTAAATAATAAAAAAAAACCCAGTGTTGTACTGTTATTAGAAAATAATCACTGTGTGATGATGAATCATCATAGCCTTGGGTAGAATCCATATGTGGGGCTTTATTAAAGAGTTTAAAAGTACTGGCAAACAATCCACAAACAGTAGCAATCTCATGGTACAAAAAACAGGCAGAAAGATAACAGAAACCAGAAAAGCAGTCTGTGTGGTAAACAAATATAAGGGGAGAAAGAAACTCGCATTAGTAAAAACACGGAAACAAGTCAAACACAAACATAGCAAACAATAAACAGAAGGGATCAGAAGTGCAGGGAGAAACTAACAATACTTCACAATGCTAATAGTGTGAGCCTGGCTTTTAAAGACTTGTTAAACAGTGACAGGAGGTCCTTCACCACTCTGAAGTTTTTTATTCATATAACATCCTTCTAGATTACTAGATAATCTCCTCACAGAAACCGTCATGCATGTCTAAAAAAGTCTTAAATAACCACCATGTTTCAGCTATGACCAGATGAAGAATTAGAAATACCTCATGACAGCATAACAGGCATTTTGACTGAAGTGTGTATGTGTGTTCTTATGTATTTATGTTTTATATTTAACTTAGGGTTTGCCTGGACCTAACGGTGACCCTGGACCCCAAGGACCACCCGGACACAAAGTAAGTCAGTCTATAAAGTACACTTGTCAGTATATATATATATTACACTAGTCTTAGTCTATATAGTGCACTAGCCTCAGTCTATATACAGTAGTGCATTAGTCTCAGTCTCAGCCTAAATAGTGCATTAGTCTCAGTGTATATAATGCATTAGTCTCAGCCTATATGGTACACTAGTCTCAGTCTATATAGTGCACTAGTTTCAGTTTATATATTACACTTGCCTTAGTCTATATAGTGCACTAGTCTCAGTCTCAGTCTACATATTGTACTAGCCTAAGTCTATATATTTTATATCTCAGAATATTTTCCATGGTGCAATAGGCGCGTAGTGTGTAAGGCTCAATGCGAGCAGCAGAACAAAGCTAGTCTTCCATATGAATAGAATGATCTAACCTATTGTGCTATATTGACACTAGTGCACTGAATAGACTATGAGTATTGAGCCAGTTGCACTGTGTAGATTATAATGCCTGAGACTGGTGAGCTATGCAGACTACATGTAGTGCATTATATACAGAGTAAGATTGTCAGGTCACCTACATAGTGCCTCAAGTTGAGGCTAGTTCACTATGTAGACCAAGGAGTATTCATTACTGCAACTGAAATAGTGCACTGTTTTTAGAGAGACTGAACCTAGTGCACTACTGTTGAACGAACCTACTAAACTATACAGACTAAAATAGTGCACTATGGATATTAAGCGTAGTGCAGTTTGGAGTTTGTGCCTAGCGCACTATGTAGAGCACTGCTAATGTTTAGTCCCATTTGACCTTTGTACACTACAGTACATCTAGTGAGTGTAGAGCATTCTGCAGACCGAGCCTATTCGATTGCACTACACTGACTGAGTAGTGTACACTGATCAGTAATCTGTTAGGTGATTCAGAGATAAGTGAAGATTTCAGCAGATGTTTCTGTCAAATTGACACATAAACACTCTCTAAGTGATATTACACAACCTCCAGGAGAAATTCTGCTTGTTATATTAGTGTTTGACGTTGATATGTACCCTCCAGCGCTGCACAAATCCACTGCAAGTCCAGCAGCTGCCAACAGAATATTCTCTGAATCACTTGACTGGTTGTAAACAGTGTTTGCTTGCAATAGCAGTCAAAAGTTAGTACGCCTCTGTTTATACTATATAAATCAGCATAATACAGCATTTTACAGTAAGAAAATTATTAAACATTATTTATTAATGTTGCTATTTGTTAAGGTCTCAAACTCACTTAACCTGTCTAAAATTATATGGCTTTTCAGAAAGAGTACACTACATAGATTTAGCCATATATAATGCCCTTAAACAAGTTAAGCTAGTGCAAAACTGTATATAAACTGAGCCTAGTGCACTAACACTGCACCTTGTGCACTAGATATTTTGAGCCTGGTATTAGTGATAAAGCAAGGATCAGTAATCAGTAATGTCTCTTAGTAAAACCCAGCAAAGATAAAACGTGTGTGTGTGTGTGTGTGTGTGTGTGTGTGTGTGTGTGTGTGTGTGCCTGTGTGTGTGTTCAGGGGGAGAGGGGCTTTCCTGGACCACCTGGTCTTATGGGTGAAACTGGAATAGGTATTGCTGGACCAAAGGTAAGGTATTGTCAAAACAAAAGTGTAGTTGGACTCTCCCTAACAACCCTTTAGATGCTCCTGGTAGTTTTACCCAGTAGTTACACCTGTACTCACAATGTGTTCACTTTGTGTAGCTCCTCCCTGTAGTTGCACCATGTATTCATAACATGTAGTTGATCCCTATAATCACACCCCGTAGTCCCTCATATCCTTTAATCTAAGTGTGCATCTGGGCCTGTCTGAACACCCGGTAATCATATCCTGTAGCTGCACCTGGTAGTTGTACCATTAAGTTGCTATATAAGCGTGCTTTAGTCGCTCCCCAAAGTTTATTACTGCAGTCACACTTTTTGCACCCTGTACACTGAACCCTATAGTTGTACCCTGTAGCTGAACCCTATCGCTGCACTCTGTAGCTGAACCCTATAGTTGTACCCTGTAGCTGAACCCTATCGCTGCACTCTGTAGCTGAACCCTATAGTTGTACCCTGTAGCTGAACCCTATAGTTGTACCCTGTAGCTGAACCCTATCGCTGCACCTTGTAGCTGAACCCTGTAGCTGAACCCTATAGTTGTACCCTGTAGCTGAACCCTATCGCTGCACCTTGTAGCTGATCCCTGTAGCTGAACCCTATAGTTGTACCCTGTAGCTGAACCCTATACAGTAGTTGTACCCTGTAGCTGAACCCTATCGCTGCACCTTGTAGCTGATCCCTGTAGCTGAACCCTATAGTTGTACCCTGTAGCTGAACCCTATCGCTGCACCCTGTAGCTGAACCCTGTAGCTGAACCCTATAGTTGTACCCTGTAGCTGAACCCTATACAGTAGTTGTACCCTGTAGCTGAACCCTATAGTTGTACCCTGTAGCTGAACCCTATCGCTGCACCTTGTAGCTGAACCCTATAGTCAAACAACGGAGACCCCACCTTTAAAAGGAAAACATTAATGTGCATGTAAACCTTAATAAAAATATTTTCCTGGATGTTATTAGAATTATATACATCTTTGCAGCCTGTGGACAGTGTTGCAATGATGTACAATTATAAATGTCAGAACCTAGTGTATACTGAGTGGTGTGCGTGTGTGTGTGCGTGTGTGTGTTTGTGTGTGTAGGGTGAGATGGGACTTCAGGGCAGAGCTGGACCTCCCGGACCACAAGGACTTGGAGAACCTGGCCTACCAGTAAACACACACTCTACTATGGTTTGCTTGTTTGACTGGATATTTATTTCATGAATAGACATTTTTTACACGTGTGTGTGTGTAGGGGCCTCAGGGGCCACAAGGAGTGCAGGGAGATAAAGGACCTCCAGGAGAGGGATTTCCTGGGCCAAAGGTACAAATATTATGTCAAAATTTCTGTGAGGAACGTTAGGTGTTTTCAGCATCAGCTTATACAGCACACAGCTTAGCACCAAGGCATAACTGTGCTTTTGAGCAGAAGAAAATTTCACCACATCAACAATAATCATTAAGATTTTGGTTTTAGTTCCATATCCTGTTAACAATCACAAAAAAGAGAAAGAGGCGTGATTACAGACTTGTCTGAGACGATGTCTGACATGAAACATTATAGTCCTTATTCATTTTCACAGGGAGAGAGAGGAACAGAGGGTCCGAGGGGTCCGAGAGGACAAGCTGGACCTGGAATTAAAGGAAACAAGGTAACATGAAAAAAACTTAAGACATTTGCTCAGATCACATTTGTAAGAATTTAGCACTGTAAATCGCTTCTACTAGTTACCATAGAAACAAGGTTTTTAACCTTCAAAAGTTGAAATATGCGAATAAATAATTTCATTGTGCTGTAATGTATATGTGAGAAATAAAGGCATCTATCTATATAGTGTTTGCTTTGTCATGGCCAGTGAAGGTGAGATCTAAATCAAGTAGGCCAGGACTTAGCGTTTAGATTTTAGAGCCCTAGACTGAAAGTGTGCACAAATTTGAGTTAGTCTTGTTTGTTGCCCAACACGATAATCTCTGTTTTGTCCTCATTGAATAGAAGAATAGAATTTTTACCTCAACCAGTTATTTATGTTTTATGGACACTGATACAGTTTAGAGTGAGTCTCTGTGATCAGCATGTGTGTTGTCTTGTTGGATTGCACTTAATGAGAGCAAATCGTTTTAAAAATAATAGCATCTCAAGAACTGAACCCTGAGGGAAGCATACAGTGTCATTGCATACAATTTTTCCCAAGACATTTTAGTTCATTTTTCTCATTGCATACAAGATTTTTTTCATCCCGTTGAGTGTCCAATGCAGCACTCAACAGGCAGATTTTGGGCCAAGGCACATTGTGTTAATTAAAAGTGACGTGACATACGGCTAAGTACTCAGAATTTGTTCTCTGCATTTAACCCATCCAAAGTGCACACACACAACAGTGAACACACACAACAGTGAACGCACACACAGCAGTGAACACACACACACACCATGAACACACACACACACACCATGAACACACACATGGAGCAGTGGGCAGCCATTTATGCTGCGGCACCCAGGGAGCAGTTGGGGGGGTTCGGTGCCTTGCTCAAGGGCACCTCAGTCGTGGCCGGCCCGAGACTAATGGTTAGGAGTCAAACTCTCTAACCATTAGGCCACGACTTCCCCCCAAGACATCAAAACACACATTTAGCCAAATCTCTCTTTCTTTCACGTGTGGAAAGTGAGTACAGCTCCCATAGAAAGTCATTACGAGAAGAATCGCGTCCTTGTGATTTCACCAAATCAATTTCTTTTCCACAATAAATTTCGTTCCTTCATTGTTTAACCCAATTCCCAGTTAAAGTTGCACCAAATGATGAACCATATATTCACAGCAGATTTTAGAGCTGAAGGCACCGGTCTATCAGGTCTACACAGATGAAAATCATTTTCTTTGCCAGTCTCTTGCTGGGTGTATCACATAACAAGTTATGGCACGTCTAACCATCTAACCTGCGGCGACAACAACATGCAGTCTGTACAGCGGGATTTTTGCTCTGATGCTCATGAAGAGATGATTCCTCATAAATGAAAATGCTGCATGTAAGGAGGAATTAAAGGACATACTATAACAGACACAAAGGCAGGTTTTTCAGTTTAGCAAACACTATGTCAAAGGTACAGAATTGTCTGGTCAAACTCAAGGTCAAAAATTCAGTAAATCACCAAACAATGTAAATCAGTCAAGGCAGGAAGAAACGTCTAGAAGAAAATGTCTATTATAATGAGTTCTAAAGGCTGACTAAGCGCAGGTATTGTGTGTGTACCAGTGTGTTGGGGTTGTGGTCCATGGCAGCCATGACTATAGGATGCAGTGTTTGCTGGGAAATTGAGAAAATTGGAATTACATTACAAGGGGATTGTACTGGGATTGGCAACCGGATGTCTCATTGATGTCAAAAAATGTGTGTTTTAGGGTGATTACGGATCTCCTGGGTTACCTGGACCGAACGGGCTTCCTGGATTAGGTGTACAAGGAGAAAAGGTGATGAAAGTAAAACAATGATCTGTGTACAATACATATGTTTTCCCACTTCTACACACTGTATGTGCGTAATTTCACTATGAATAAAGCCTAGTGTAGTCACATCACTCGGTAATGCTTAGCTTTATATACTACAGCGACAAGAAGTATTGCAGTACATTCATTCATTCATTCATTCATTCATCTTCTACTGCTTATCCGAACTACCTCGGGTCACGGGGAGCCTGTGCCTATCTCAGGTGTCATCGGGCATCAAGGCAGGATACACCCTGGATGGAGTGCCAACCCATCACAGGGCACACACACACTCATTCACTCACGCAATCACACACTACGGACAATTTTCCAGAGATGCCAATCAACCTACCATGCATGTCTTTGGACCGGGGGAGGAAACCGGAGTACCCGGAGGAAACCCCCGAGGCACAGGAAGAACATGCAAACTCCACACACACAAGGCGGAGGCGGGAATCGAACCCCCAACCCTGGAGGTGTGAGGCAAACGTGATATTGTGGACAGATAAAACACATGCCTAGAATGATGATGATGATGCACAGAAAAATTTGCATTTTTTTATTAATGGACATTTGACACATTCTTGATACCTCTATTGCACAAAGGTGATGCTTATGTATAATTAACTAGTGGACCTCTTTAAATGGGTGGATTTAGGGAGCTGAGGGACCACGTGGACCCCCAGGATTCAGAGGCCCACCAGGAGAAGGTCTTCCAGGACCAAAGGTAGGAAAATCCCATGAATAAGAAAGCGCCATTCCAAATAGTACAACACAGGAAGTTATCTGAAGACAAAATAAATCCAAACACTATGAAGATTTAATAAATCTAAAGAGTTAACGTGTGTGTTTTGTTCACAGGGTGATCAGGGATTACCAGGAGAGGTTGGAGTACCAGGACTGAGTGGAGTGGGAGAACCAGGACCAAAGGTTAGGCATGAAGTTTCATCGTTATTCCATCAAACATCACAGATACTTTATTCTAAACGTTAGAATGAAGAAGTAGATTTTAGAACCTGATTTTCTCAACTGTGATGATGTTTCTCTCTTCTGCAGGGTGAACCCGGGGCTCCGGGGCTGTCAGGGTTACCTGGGTTACCTGGAGAGGACGGCGCTCCTGGACAAAAGGTAGTAGTCCTAGACGAAATGTCCATATCTGTAAGCGTGTATGCACGTATGTATGTATGTATGTATGTATGTATGTATGTATGTATGTATGTATGTATGTATGTATGTATAACTCCAAGGGATCTCTTGCCTTTATATAAGAGGGTTGAGTTCAAAGTTTTATGTCAAAAGCATCTGTTTTTAGCATCATCCCCTTTCTAGCAAGATTTAAAGATTTTACAGTATTTTGGCAAATGCCCTCTTGATGAGTTTCGTATACAGCAGTGTGTTTGTGTGTGTGTGTGTGTGTGTGTGTGTGTGTGTGTGTGTGTGTGTGTGTTTATGTGGGTGTGAAATTCGAAGTCAAAATTGTATTATTAATCAAATACACATCCATATACAGTATGACATGTATTGAAATGTATGTGTGTGTGTGTGTGTGTGTGTGTGTGTGTGTGTGTTAGGGGGAGCCTGGTGTTCCAGGTTCGAGAGGGCCAGAGGGAACAGCAGGTGTAGGGACACAAGGAGAAAAGGTAAACACTCCTCTTATTTGTTTTAGTTTAACAGTCAGTCTGTTCTCTTTAAATCAGTGTGTGTTGTACTTCTGGACAGGGAGATCAGGGCCAAAGAGGAGTCCGTGGATTAGCAGGACCTCCGGGAATCACCGGACCATCAGGACCAAAGGTGAGCATTAAAGAAAATCATTAAATTGCTTTGGAAAAAAATTTACATGTCACACATAAATTTTAAATCATTGACAGTGACACGGGGGGGTCACGGTGGCTTAGTGGTTAGCACGTTCGCCTCACACCTCCAGGGTCGGGGTTCGATTCCCGCCTCCACCTTGTGTGTGTGGAGTTTGCATGTTCTCCCCGTGCCTCGGGGGTTTCCTCCGGGTACTCCGGTTTCCTCCCCCGGTCCAAAGACATGCATGGTAGGTTGATTGGCATCTCTGGAAAATTGTCCCTAGTGTGTGATTGTGTGAGTGAATGAGAGTGTGTGTGTGTGCGTCCTGCAATGGGTTGGCACTCCGTCCAGGGTGTATCCTGCCTTGATGCCCGATGACACCTGAGATAGGCACAGGCTCCCCGTGACCCGAGGTAGTTCGGATAAGCGGTAGAATATGAATGAATGAATGAATGAATGACAGTGACACCAGTGGAGAGTCTTCTGCTTTAAATAACATGCTGTTTTTTTCCTCCTCTAGGGTGAACCTGGAGCACCAGGACGTCTCGGCTTACCAGGACCTTCGGGACGTACAGTAACTGGAGCAAAGGTACAACTGACGAGTCAAGCTTCATATGATACATGCTCTGATATGAGTACACTCTATTACAGACAGGTTCTAATGGTGTTACAGGGTGACGCAGGTCCACCAGGTCCTCCAGGGCCACTTGGGGAAACAGGATATGGACTTCCTGGACCAAAGGTATGACATTATGATAGATGAATAGAAATGAAGCATTTTAGGGATCGATAGATTCATAAGAGAAAAGAATACAGAGATGAATTGGGAATAAATCTAAAATAGGACAGGAATCAGAGTCATTAGAGACAAGAAGAAGAGAACTGATGAAGGAGGTCAGTCTGTAAACAATCCAATATTATACCCCCACCAACCCCCCTTGAAAAAAAGAGAAATCTGAGCAAAATCAGAAAGCACGCATGGTTTAGAGTGAGCCAATGACAAGAGCATTAAAATAGTGAATAAATAAAGAAGGATCATGACACTCAGGTGACCTGAATATGACAGTGTTCAGGCCATTTTCAGAGATGACTCATAATCCAATCTTATCTTCTTATAACGAAATAATAAACCAGAGAAAAATAGAAAGGAACATGATGAACATTACTGTGGGTCCTGTGAGACTTACAATACAGAGACTCCGTGACTCTGAGGTACTAAGGGGCTAATTTTTGTGTACATCAGATAAAACGTGGATTGCCAACAATATTCATGTTCATGGGAAGCAAGCAGCTTGTGAACAAATTTTACGTTGTTATTTCATTCCCAAAAGTCAAATATATGAAATAAGATATGTATATACTGTATGTATATGAAAAACAGTGTGATGTCACAATACAGAAAAATATTCGAATTATTTGGACGTATTTACATATAACATAATGATTGTTGTGGGGGCACGTTGACGTTTGCCTCACACCTCCAGGGTTGGGGGTTCGATTCCCACCTCCGCCTTGTGTGTGTGGAGTTTACATGTTCTCCTCGTGCCTCGGGGGTTTCCTCCGGGTACTCCGGTTTCCTCCCCCGGTCCAAAGACATGCATGGTAGGTTGATTGGCATCTCTGGAAAATTGTCCGTAGTGTGTGATCGCGTGAGTGAATGAGAGTGTGTGTGTGCCCTGTGATGGGTTGGCACTCCGTCCAGGGTGTATCCTGCCTTGATGCCCGATGACGCCTGAGATAGGCACAGGCTGCCCATGACCCGAGATAGTTTGAATAAGCGGTAGAAAATGAATGAATAATGATTGTTGTGATTTTGGCTTCAGATGTCAGAGAACGGGATGTTCTGGGCTAAAAATTCAGACCCAAGTGCAGCGTAACATAAAAGGGGGTCTATTAGTGGGAAAAAACAAAATGCAAGAAACACTTGGAAACCAGAAACAGGCTGACTACAGGTAAAGGCTGAGACCTGACTACTGACCCAAGAGACTTGACAACTGAACAGATTGAATTTCCCATTAAACTTCAGCCATATTTCATATTAAAAAAAACAAAAAACACAAAGCAAAAAAAAAAACTGATGATTTTCCTGTTATGGATAGTGCTCAAATTTTCCAACACTTATCCTGTATCATCTAAACCTGTAGGAGTTTCACAAACACACACATATATATATATATATATATATATATATATATATATATATATATATATATATATATATATATAGAACAGTGCAAATTATTTCTTTTCATATTCCTTCAAACTTTGGAGTTTGAGATCAGAGTGTAGGGTCATCCATGATGTAGCACCACTAGAGCAGTAAGGGTTAAGGGCCTTGCTCGAGAGCCCATCAGGTACAGCTAGGCACTGAGTGCAATTACATTTAGATTAAAAGCAATATTCAGTAGAAAGCAGCTCTGGGGCTTGAACCTCAATAATCCAATCAACAAACCAACCTCCAAGCCTTAACCACATGCCAGCAGTGGGACATTCTGGATGCTCTAGCTTGGCAAATACTTTCAAAGGGCAAATTATAAGATGTTGAATAACAGGGTAAAGTTTAAAACATGGAATTTACACAGGTAGTTTGGATAAGCGGTAGAAAATGAATGAATAATGATTGTTGTGATTTTGGAGGAAGCTGGCAAGACTTCATGCTCACTGTTTAACTGGTTTGTCTAAAATCAGGAAGTGTTTAATTTGTAATTCAGGAAAGCGTGACCTCTGCTGGCATGAACAGGTAATGTCCAGAGGTGCAACATTCTGGATAAATGCTTTACTGGTCAGCACTGGGTGGCACGGTGGCTTAGTGGTTAGCACGTTCGCCTCACACCTCCAGGGTTGGGGGTTTGATTCCCACCTCCACCTTGTGTGTGTGGAGTTTGCATGTTCTCCCCGTGCCTCGGGGGTTTCCTCTGGGTACTCCGTTTTCCTCCCCGGGTCCAAAGACATGCATGGTAGGTTGATTGGCATCTCTGGAAAATTGTCCGTAGTGTGTGATTGTGTGAGTGAATGAGTGTGTGTGTGCCCTGCGATGGGTTGGCACTCCGTCCAGTGTGTATCCTGCCTTGATGCCCGATGACGCCTGAGATAGGCACAGGCTCCCCGTGACCCGAGGTAGTTCGGATAAGCTGTAGAAGATGAGTGAGAGTGAGTGAGCGAGTGGTCAGCACTGAAATGCAGGTGAAGGTGTTTTAGCTCTAAGCTGCTTTCTATTAGATATTTTAATTCACCTGCATTTTAACATTTTAACCATAATCTAACAAAAAAAAAGACTAAATCTGTTTTGATTCTCAGGGCGATCGTGGAGAAGCAGGACTTCCTGGTCCATTTGGGCCAAAAGGAGATGGCTACCCTGGTCAACCGGTACACATTTTTACTTTCAAACTCTGTGGACTATTTATCATCGTGAAACAACTGGATTTCCTTCTTAAAAGGTTATCAGCAAGAGTTAATTTATTTTGACATTCATTACAGGGTCCTCCTGGGCTTCCCGGGCTTCCTGGAGAGCCTGGTCCAGAGGGCTTGGGTCTGCCAGGACCAAAGGTATCATCTTTCATGACAATAAAAGTGTGTGTGTTTAGAGAGTGGTTATATAAGTGTCTTTATATGTTATAGGGTGATATTGGGTTTAGAGGTTTGCCAGGGCCACAAGGACCACCAGGAGAAGGACTGCAAGGACCACCAGTAAGTGCCATTAACACACACCGTTAGTTTCATTTATTTCATTTATATTTAATTATATTTATTTCTCTTGTGTACTCCTGAAGCAGTCTCAGGTTTAATCAAGTTCTATGTTATTTCAACTTATATACCAATTTTAACCATTCATTCATGTAACTAGCATAAAATTTGTTGATTTGAGCTTTTACTGACAGTGTGAAATCAATCACATTCTCTGAGAGCTGGCGATTTACAGCAGCAATGCAACAACCCTACGTGGAGAGTAAAACATTTTAAGCAAAGTTTCTAGTCACCTCTCCTATATCAGCCTGTGAGACTCATGATTTAAGAAACTTTGCAATTCACATATATATATATAATATGGGGGCACGGTGGCTTAGTGGTTAGCACGTTCGCCTCACACCTCCAGGGTTGGGGGTTCGATTCCCACCTCCGCCTTGTGTGTGTGGAGTTTGCATGTTCTCCCCATGCCTCGGGGGTTTCCTCCAGGTACTCCGGTTTCCTCTCTGGTCCAAAAACATGCATGGTAGGTTGATTGGCATCTCTGGAAAATTGTCCGTAGTGTGTGATTGCGTGAGTGAATGAGAGAGTGTGTGTGTGCCCTGCGATGGGTTGGCACTCCGTCCAGGGTGTATCCTGCCTTGATGACTGATGACGCCTGAGATAGGCACAGGCTCCCCGTGACCCGAGGGAGTTCAGATAAGCAGTAGAAAATAAATGAATGAATGAATGAATGAATGAATGAATATATATATATGAGCTCAAATGTAAGTCAATCTGGATAAGGGCATCTGCGTTGGGCAGTATTAGTTTTGCCCAAATATTCAACAGCTAACAATTGGAGAGTATTTTTATGTTTTTGTGGCTCATAAATCATTGCAGCTAGCTATGTAATTGCAGCCATATTTAACTAGCTAGGCTTTAACCACTGAAACCACAGCAACTACCTGACTCAGTGTAATAATGCCTACTAAAGACCAGTGTATGGGGCAAATAATCAAAGCTGCTTTGTCTTTATCTTGGAAATCTGTAGGGTAACACAGGAAGGCCGGGACCACTTGGTCCACCAGGACCTCCAGGGCTGGGGATACAAGGGCCGAAGGTGACATACGCACAAGTACAAAATAACATGCATATGTACTGTATGTATATAGATAACATAACATGGTAGTGTAACTTGTTGATCCAGTACGAGTATAACAGGCACCACAGTGTAGTGTCAGGGATTTAAACGCCTCACTCACTACATCTCTCCAGCTAACACTCATACTGTGTTGATAACCTAATGCTTATTAATGCTAGTGGAGGCTTAACACACATTATGGATGAATGAAATGAGTATCTGACTGAACTGTGTGTAATGTGGTTCAGGGTGAGTTAGGAGCTCAGGGCTTGGTCGGACCAAGAGGACCACCTGGAGAGGGTCTTCCAGGGTCAAAGGTCAGTTTATGATTGTCACAAGTAGAAATTGTAAAAAGGGAGTTATTCAGTTTCAGAATGTGTCTGTGTTTCTTTCGTTTGTCTAGGGTGATCGTGGTGCTCAAGGGGATCGAGGCCAAAAAGGGGTCAAAGGTGACAATGGGGATCCTGGACCATCAGGCCAACCTGTGAGTCCACTGGCAATATAATGTATTATAAAATTGTTAGTGTTTTGGAGAATAGTATGTCAACTATCATGCTAATAGATTTAATCCTTAATTATCATGACTATATTATTTATTAATTGCTACAGGATGTGCACTCTCTCTCATAGATGTGTCTAATGTGTGTTGTGTTGCGATGCTCCTCCACTGTGCATTAATCTCATGATTGCAATTTCTTACATTTAAATCCATTCATGGTCCCAAACCCCACAATGCATTGCACCAATGTTGTAGAGACACCTGCATTATTAAATGTGGATGTTTCAGATTGCAGCATTTCTTTTTCAATAATGAATGAGCCAAAGAGGAAATGGTTATGTAACTTATGTAACCAAGTGTATTTGGTCAGCCAGTGAATGGGGTCAGCTGTGATTTATGGGGCAGGGAGCCCCCACCCTCCCTGCCCCAGGGGCACTGCATCACTGCTGACCCCATGCACCCCAACCTGAAAAGTTGGGATATCCAGTATGAGTGTATTGGCTGACCCAGCTTTTCAAGTTGGGGTGCATGGGGTCAGCCGTGATGCAGTGCCCTTGGGGCAGGGAGGCTGGGGGCCTTGCTTGGGGAGCCCCCTGCTGTTCCTCAGCCTACACTCAAAATCTGTGAAGATGATGTACACAAAGTCTTCAGACCTGTTCCAAGCAAACAGGTCAACATGGGACTGCACTACATCCTCCAACATATAGACGAACCAGGGACTTATGCAAGGATCCCATTTGTGGACTTCAGGTCTGCCTTCAACACCATCGTTCCAGGTACCCTCCTGAATAAACTGACACAGCTCTATGTACCCACATCAAGAGGTTGAGCATCTGGCTGCCTGGTGCAGTCACAACAACCTGGAGCTGAACATGCTCAAAACTGTGGAGAAACCCCTGCCCTCCCCCCACTCACCATCATGGACAGCACTGTGGCTGCAGTAGAATCATTCAAGTTCCTGGAAACCACCATCTCCCAGGAACTGAAGTGGGACACTCACATTGACTCCATTGTGAAAAGGTTGTACTAACGTTGTCAACTGAAAAAGTTCAACCTGCCACAGGCAAAGAGGACACAGTTTTACTCAGCTGTAATTGAGTAGGTTCTGTGCTCTATAACTCTATAACTGTTTGGTTTGGGTCAGCCAGCAAATCAGATTTAAGAAGACTGCAGTGCACTGTTAAAACAGCAGATCATTGGTGCTCACCTGCCCAACCTTCAGGACTTGTACAAATCTAGAGTGAAGAAATGGGCAGGTAACATCATTACAGTCCCCTCTCACGCTGGCCACAACCTGTTTGTACTTCCCCCTTCAGGAAGACGCTACAGATCTCTGAGCACTAGAACATCTAGGCAAAAAAATGATACGAGGGATTGTTATGTGTGTTTGTATTTCATTCTGTAATTCATTCTAGACCCCTAATTACTGCTTCTTTCTCAAGTACTATGTAAATATGTAAATCCTTACTATTTAAATGTTTACTGTTTTCATGCCGGTGGGCACGATGGCTTAGTGGTTAGCACGTTCGCCTCACACCTCCAGGGTTGGGGGTTCGATTCCCGCCTCCACCTTGTGTGTGTGGAGTTTGCATGTTCTCCCCGTGCATCGGGGGTTTCCTCTGGGTACTCCGGTTTCCTCCCCCGGTCAAAAGACATGTATGGTAGGTTGATTGGCATCTCTGGAAAATTGTCCCTAGTGTGTGATTGCGTGAGTGAATGAGAGTGTGTGTGCCCTGTGATGGGTTGGCACTCTGTCCAGGGTGTATCCTGCCTTGATGCCAGATGACACCTGAGATGACACTGAGGCACAGGCTCCCCGTGACCCGAGGTAGTTCGGATAAGCGGTAGAAAATGAGTGAGTGAATGAGTGAGTGTTTTCATGCCAGATATGTATACATGTATGTATGTATGTACCAAGAGCACCTTATAAACCACAACAAATTCCTTGTGTGTCTGCGTACACTTGGCAAATAAAGCTGATTCTGATCATATGCACTCCTTATTGGCTTTCGATGCCGCTTTTAGGCCTGATTGTAGAGTTTGTATGTAAAAAAAAATTATTTTGTCTTTCAGGGTCGACACGGAGTGAAAGGAGAGTCGGGTCTGACGGTAAGATTCACTCACAGCACGCTTTATGGTTTTATGACTGTAAATAACTTTGTAGAGGGTTCAAGATCTACAAAACCACTCATCTGCTTAATAGAAGCAGAAACACTAGATACATTGAGAAACTTTTATTTTACTATTAGAAACTATTTTATTGGACATTGTTAATAAAATGCTTTTTTATTAATGCCATTTTCCAGAGAGAAGACGTTATCAGAATGATACGAGAAATATGCGGTAAGATTCTGGTACCTTCTCCTCCTCTCTCATGTTGTATTGTTCTCAAATGTTTTGCACTAACTTTACAACACACAACTTTCAGGATGTGGGATTAAATGTAAGGAGCGTCCAATGGAGCTGGTGTTTGTGATTGACAGCTCAGAGAGTGTTGGCCCTGAGAACTTTGAGATCGTTAAGGACTTTGTGACAGCTCTGGTAGAGCGAGTGGGAAACGGTGCCACACGAGTTGGCCTTGTGCTCTACAGCCTAGAGGTTCGACTGGAGTTTGATCTCGCAAGATACGCCACGAAGCGTGACATCAAACATGCCATACGCACAATGACATACATGGGCGAGGGTACATACACAGGCACAGCTATCCGCAAAGCCACTCGTGAAGCCTTCCGCAACGCTCGTTCCGGGGTCGCCAAGGTGATTGTTGTCATCACAGATGGACAGACAGATGAGCGTGAATCTGTTAAGCTGGAAATCGCAGTGCGGGAGGCACACGCTGCCAACATTGAGATGTTCGCTCTGGGCATAGTGAATGCCAGTGATCCAGCACAAGCCGAGTTTCTCCGGGAGCTTGATCTCATCGCCTCAGACCCTGATAGTGAACATGTCTTTCAGATAGATGACTTTAATACCCTACCAGGTAAGATATGGTTTAATATCTCACAAACATTTAGTTGCATTTTACATAGTACTGGCAATTTCTCCATTCTGATAATCAAAATCACAACAATCATCATTCATTCATTTTCTACCGCTTATCCGAACTACCTCGGGTCACGGGGAGCCTGTGCCTATCTCAGGCGTCATCGGGCATCAAGGCAGGATACACCCTGTACGGAGTGCCAACCCATCACAGGGCACACACACACACTCTCATTCACTCACGCAATCACACACTACGGACAATTTTCCAGAGATGCCAATCAACCTACCATGCATGTCTTTGGACCGGGGGAGGAAACCGGAGTACCCGGAGGAAACCCCCGAGGCACAGGGAGAACATGCAAACTCCACACACACAAGGCGGAGGCGGGAATCGAACCCCCAACCGTGGGGGTGTGAGGCGAACATGCTCCACTAAGCATGTACATGCACCACTAAGCCACCGTGCCCCCTATCTGATATCCTGATATTTCCTAAATTAGAAAATTCAAATTTTTTTAATTATACAAAGCTACGTCTGTGAGTTTATGATGTCTAATCGAACTAATGTCAGACATTTTCATCTTCCTCTCTCAGCTCTGGAATCCAAACTGGTCAGTCAGTTCTGCGAGGATGAGAACGGCGGCATCTTCAACCGCATTAACGGCAATGGATACAATAACTATCACAACCGCAACAATGGCGTCCTGTATGAGTTTGATAACAATGGAAACCGTATCAACAATGGTGGATATGTTAACGGAAACAATGTAGACCCAACACACGTCAGGACACACTCTGGAACACACACTGGTACTTATACACACACTGAGACACACGCTGGTACTCACAGTGGGACACACACAGGAACTCACAGTGGGACACACACTGGTACTCACAGTGGGACACACGCTGGTACTCACAGTGGGACACACGCTGGTACTCACAGTGGGACACACGCTGGAACTCACAGTGGGACACACGCTGGTACTCACAGTGGGACACACGCTGGTACTCACAGTGGGACACACACTGGAACTCACAGTGGGACACACACTGGAACTCACAGTGGGACACACACTGGAACTCACAGTGGGACACACACTGGAACTCACAGTGGGACACACACTGGAACTCACAGTGGGACACACACTGGAACTCAAAGTGGGACACACACCAGAACTGAAAGTTGGGGACACACTGGTACCCACAATGAGACCCACACTGGAACTCACAGTGGGACGCACACTGTCTCAGTCAATCATGGAGGTGGAAGAGGTGATAGTCTTCCAGTACCTGTCACTCCAGGGGTGAGTGTCTTTTACATCTCTTTATCTGTTCAGATGATCATCAGATCTCATCAGTTGTGTTTCATTCATTCCTCAATGTTCTGATTCAACACTCAATAAGCTTTTAACATTTTTTCAAGATTTTCTTCATTTTTTTCTTTTACTCGTTTTCCATCTGCATTTCTGCCGTTGGGTGACAACTGGCTTAGACGGACATCCCAGAATTCTCTAGCTCCAGTCACAAATTCCAGCTTTTCTGAGGGGATCCCAGATGTCCCCAAGCCATCTGTGAGATATAATCTCTCCCCAGCTGGTCCTGGGTCAGCCCTGAGATCTCTGTTGAGTGTCTCATGCCTGATACAGTTTTTCTAGGTTTTATTTTAAGATGCCCAAACCACGTCAACTGGCCCTTGTGTACTGGGAGGAGCATTGGCTTTTACTCCAGCCAAGGTTCTCCGGGGTTGTCAAAAACCTTTGCAAGAAATCCTAAGGAGGAGCCTCTGCACTCATGACTATATCCTTTTGTGCTGTACACACAGCGTGTGATCGTAGGTTAGGTTAGGGATACAGACTGTCAGAGACCTTTGTCAACAAACCTACAGTATTTTAGATCAGTAAAACTGCAGTGACTGCAGCTTCTCAATCTTACATTCTGCTTTTAAATCACTTGTGAATAAGATCCCAAGATACTTCAACTCAGTATCTAAGTATCTCAGTATGCCAGGTGTAATGGCTTCCTTTTGAGTTTAGCCATTTCTGGTGGATTTCTACTCCGTTGTTGAAATGACGATTATTTATTCCAAAGAGTTCAATTCCAAGTCAAAAAGATACATCCAACTCCATATTGTGTATGTAGGTCAAAAAACTGTCTACCTTCCCACTTCCCCTTGCCACATTACTTCCTGTCTAATATGGCTACCTACAGGAAGTGCCAAGGCAGGTGCAACTCTTCCCATTCACCACAGGGGGAGCACAAAACACCATAAACAAGTGAACATGAACGTTGAGATAGTAGACATTAAATTTACAATATTAAATACATATTTGACGTTATGGCTCCTACACCAGGCTCTGAATGTCTTTAGGGCCACCTAAAATGAAGTTTGAAGAGCCTTTCTGGGTTGACCTGTGTAACTGATCTACTGTAATGCTACTTAGTGTATTAGCTTTTTCTCTATAATGCTTGTTTATAGTTAAATAATCTGTTTATCAAGAATTTAT
>NC_083463.1:3993171-4075671 GCF_030014155.1 Tachysurus vachellii
TTTGACTTGTCTCAATTCCGATTGGTCAGAAACTGTTGATTCAATTTGTCTAACAGCATCCAGGTTAGTGGTGCAGCTACGAATCACAGGTTCTTATTAATGCACTTTTTATTTTATTTCTACATTAGCAACTTGTAACAAAGGGACTTCAAATATGTTTAAGTAAAAAAAAATAATTAAAAACGTAAAATTGTTGAGAGTTGATACAGTTTTCTGTGAGGAGACTTTGTATAACTTTTAAGGAAACAGTCTCCAGTGTCAGGGCTTTGTATCAGAGGTCAGAGGTAAAGCTGTACATTTTTTTAATTAAGTTTTTAAGGAGATTTATATACTGTATATTCTGCCACTGAGGCAATTATAGATACACTAACATCTCTGAAACAGAGCTGAAATGCCATAGTGACAGAAATGATATAATTTGTCTCTATGACTTTTCTGCTCTATGTTGGAGATGTTTACATTTACAATTTCTTTACATTTATTACATTTATAACATACAGATTTTAGAACATCTCTAATATGATCGGTCACGAACGTAATCCCTCCATGACATAGTCTCAAATATCTTAACATAGAGACAAAGTGAAGTCTTATTTTAATAGATTTTAAAAACGCTCCTTTTTTTTTTTTTGGACAACCAATCACAGTCTTCAAAAGAATATGTTACCTAGTAACAGGTTAAGCTCCGCCTCCTCTCTAAGATAAAAGTTGGTGTATTTTCCTTGTTCAGAGTTGCTCTAAGATTGGTCCTGAATCAAATTTGCATAATTATCCATCTTCCAGTCAGTATTGCGGGGTCACGGTGGCTTAGTGGTTAGCACGTTCGCCTCACACCTCCAGGGTTGGGGTTCGATTTCCGCCCTCCGCCTTGTGTGTGTGGAGTTTGCATGTTCTCCCCGTGCCTCGGGGGTTTCCTCCGGGTACTCCGGTTTCCTCCCCCGGTCCAAAGACATGCATGGTAGGTTGATTGGCATCTCTGGAAAAATTGTCCGTAGTGTGTGATTGCGTGAGTGAATGCGTGTGTGTGTGTGTGTGCCCTGTGATGGGTTGGCACTCCGTCCAGGGTGTATCCTGCCTTGATGCCCGATGATGCCTGAGATAGTCACAGGCTCCCCGTGACCCGAGGTAGTTCGGATAAGCGGTAGAAAATGAATGAATGAGTGTGAGTCAGTATTGATACTGATTTCCACCTAGTGATGTAATTAGATGAATCTGGCTTACTTGTGTGATAACTGACTTTTATAGTATAGTTTATAGTTTTATAGTTCCTCTGTTTAATGCATTATGACCTGTGTGTTACAATCATCGGAAACCTTAGACGTCTCACACTAGAAAAAAAAACATCCCACTATGAGGGACGAGCTGAAAGCTGTTAAAATGCTCCAGTTCACGCTGAAAAGAAGCCTGTTGCTGATACCTCTGAGCTGAATTCAGGAAAGAAACAGGCAAAGAACTTCACAAAGACAGTGATTGAATAGCAAAATGTACTGAGATTAACAGGGAGAATTCATACGGAAGAAAGTTATAATATCCAGCGTTGTCTATTGATAAAAGACGTCAGCGGAAACGGATGTGGCAAGCTGCCACTGTTGGACTATTGATCAAGACCCTTAACCCTCCCTGTGCTAGGGTGCTGTATCATAGCTGCCCCTGCGCTCTGACCCCAACCTCCTCAGTTGGGATATGTGAAGAAAAGAACTTCCACTGTGTTGTAATGTGTATGTGACAAAATAAAGGCTTCTAAGCCCTAATTTCAAATCAAAGGATATCATGGTCATAAGCTGAGGTCATAAACACACACATAAGCATCACACATTGTATATTCAAAAAATATATACTGTAACAAGCAACGTTTAATAATCAACAATGATTTAAATGATCATTTTTGTTATTTTTCTGTAGTCTTGTTTGTATTAGTCTAGCTTTCATACAGCAAATTTTTATAATAAAATGGTTTACAATCTTTATCCTGATCAGGATCATATTGTATCTGAAGTCTATCACAGGTGAGAACACACACCAGCCCAGAGGACAACAGCTCTCTTTAACCCTGCTATCACACACTGCCGCCTCAGTTTGCTAGCAGTTTCATTCTTCAGTTCAACTGAGTTCAACACAATAGTACCTATATTACATTTCTAAATCTAATTTGATAAAAGTTATCAAAATATTTCATTAATTAATGTGTTTTGGATTGTTTGATTTACATGCTAGTCTACTGGAATTAGCAAAGCAGACTAACTCTACTAGCTAGACACACTAACCAGAGGTGCCAGAGATCAATGCTACTAATGCCCCTGTTAGCGATTTATTTGATAATGTACCTTAAGTATACTAATGTTTAATATACTTTTACTTTACCGTAATATGATCAATTATCAGCACACATGATAGTAGGTAGCTACATGCTAAGGCTAACTTTTTTTCTGTGTTAATGATAAAATAACGTTATGTACTTTCTCGATTACAACCTCCATTTATACAAATTACATGGAGCTGCACGTACACGTTGGATTCTCCGAGTTTGGATGCCAATGTAGGTTCACAAAGCCATGAACAGTAAAGCAACATCCTCCATTGATGATGATGTGTTTGCCGCTGCTGTGCTAACGTTGCTGTGTAACGTGACATGTATACAGTGACGTCAGACTCGGCTCTGTGATGCTCTCTAACCGATGGAAAGGCAAACCGGTTCTTAGAAGGTTCGACAGTGGAACCAACTTTGAACCAGCACCAGCACTAGCTCTGAACCAGCACTCAGTTCTTTTTGGTGGAAAAGGAGTATTAGACAGTAGAAGTTGTGAGCATGGATGAAGGTACGTTCTTATTTGGTAGATATATGGCTTATATACATATCGCACATCTCTACTCTTTATACTAGGTGTCATTATTTGAGCTGTGTGTATGTGTGAGAGACCAAACCCCACCTTCTGTCTCAGACCAGCTTGGGTTACACCATCTACCAACCCCCCCAACAATCACACAAATACACACACACACGACTTACTGCCGTTCCACTGACATACTTATTAATGCTGTAAATCTCACCATAACTTTAACCTCAATTCACCTTAGAGGGAAATCCATGAGTTCCTCATGGAGACCTTGTGAGGAAATTTGGTCCCCACCAACATATAAAATCATGTCCACCCAGATTTTACTTCTGTCTCTAGCATAACATGTAATCCTCTCAGTCTAAGAACAATCTCAAGTCAAGTCAAGAAGCTTTTATTGTCATTTCAAGCATGTATAGCTGACGTAGCACACAATGTACCATGGTGCTACATAAAACAACATAAAGCTACAGAAAACAAAACATAACCCAACAATCATTAATACATTCTTGACAAACAAGGGTTCAAGACACAAGGCGTTAAAAATTAATTTTAAATCTAAATCACAAAATGACCATCTTTTGATCTGTCATTTATTACTGTATTTATCTCTTTTCTTTTTATCCATAACTGTATTTTTTTATTCATGATTTATATAAGATAGGTCACGCCATGCTATGGGGGCCACAAATCACTATAGGTGTCACTACAAATCACTACACCGTTGATTTCTGACCTTTATGCAGTAATGAACTATTTTGTTTAACCCTAATAGGTGTGGTTTCATAAAGGATGACCCTGCCCCATACAGATCCCCCATACAGATCACGAGTACTCAATGAATGGTTTGATGAGAATGAACGTGACATACATTAGATATTATGACCTTCACATTCACAAGATCTCATCCCAATTAAACTCCTCCTGTGAGAGATTTTTCTGTTTTAAATAAAATGTTTATAAGAATCTCATTTGGAAGAACAGTGTTCTGGAGACTCTAAAGCGGTTTGTTTGTTTTATTTCCTTTAATTTGTCACGTGTTTTTATCATTATCTTCATGATGGCATATCTACCTATTGGCATGAAACTTGCCACAAAAGGAACCAGTAAAGAACCCGTAATGTCTATAAGTCAGTTCTAAACTTGATAAATAGAGTAGAAGTTAAAGTTCAGGACATTAAGGTAAGTGTGCTAAGTGGAGCTGAAAGTATCGCATGGCGTCACAGCTGAAAGCTGTCACCTGTCGCAGCAGCTGTGTCTTGTCACTGTCACTCTGACTGAGACGTGTTTGCATTCAGACCCACACACAAATAAATTGCACAGTTACTCCGCAAACTGCTTATAAATCCGTTGTCCACACTCAAACGGTATCGTCCTCTCTGAGCTGATATGCAATAGAGCTCAAGTCATTGTGTATCGGATCTCTGGGAATCTCTGTGCAGCTTGTTTTAAGGTGACAGCTGCAGTTCAGAGGTACCGTCACATATGGCTGAAGGGGGTAGTGAAGGGGGTAGAACAGAGGGAGGGTGTCAGTTAAATTTAGAACCAGCAGATTAAATAACAGCCTCTTCAGACCAGCAAGCTTTTCGCCACTCTGTCCTTTTCCGGTCGGGACAACGTGGCAAGCAGGAGTGCAGCCACCTTCTTCTCGTCTTTTCTCTTTTTTCCTCCTTTTCCTCAGCGAGAATGGATCCCAAAACTCTGCAGGAAGAACTGCGTCTCTTCCAGAGTACTCTGCTCCAGGACGGCTTGAAGGAGCTTCTGAACGAGAACAAGTTTGTGGACTGCACTCTGAAGGTAGGCGACCGCTGCTTCCCATGCCACCGCCTTATTCTGGCCGCATGCAGCCCATATTTCAGGGACATCTTCTTCTCTGAGGATGGAAAGGTCAAAGAAGACCTCAAAGAAGTGGCCTTGGACGATGTGGACCCCAACATCCTGGACATGATCATCAAGTATCTTTACTCAGCTGATATTGACCTCACAGATGGGAACGTTCAGGAGATTTTTGCACTTGCTAACCGTTTCCAGATCCCGTCCGTGTTCACCGTGTGTGTGAACTACCTCCAGAAGAAGCTTTCTGTGTCTAACTGCCTCGCCATCTTCAGACTCGGACTTGTCCTTAACGTACCGAGGTTGGCTGTAGCTGCCCGCGACTACAGTGCCGACCGCTTCGAGAGCCTCGCCAGTGAGGAGGAGTTTCTTCAGCTGGCACCACATGAGCTCTTTGCCTTGATCGGTGCTGATGCCCTCAATGTGGAGAAGGAAGAAATGGTGTTCGAGGCGCTCATGAAATGGGTGCGCAGTGACAAGGAGAAGCGAGTTAAGGCCCTCGGGGATGCGTTTGAGTGTATTCGTTTCCGTCTGATGCCTGAAAAGTATTTCAAGGAGAAGGTGGAAACCGATGACATCATCAAGGGTAATAGCGATCTCCAGAATAAACTTCAGGCCATCAGAGATGCCTTCAAGGGAAAACTGCCTGAGAGTAAAAAGAAGGAGCAGAAGGAAGGAGAAGAGGAGGATGAAGAAGACCTCCTGCCTGGTTACCTGAATGATAGTCAGAGACTGGGGATGTACAGACGCAATCTGATCCTTATGGTCAACGATACAGCAGCTATAGCATACGACGTCGCAGAGAACGAGTGTTTCCTCGCTGCGATTTCTGAGCAAGTGCCAAAAAACCATGTTAGCATCTGCACCAAGAGAAACGAGCTCTATGTCATCGGCGGCCTGTTTGTCGACGAGGACAACAAAGAGAATCCTCTCCAGTGCTATTTCTATCAGGTAGTGAATAAATTCAACAACAGTTAGAAATCAGCTCTCAAAGTCCAAGTACCAGCTCTGATTTACACATTTACAACTAGCTAAATAACATTAACCACTATCATCACATACTTACTGTAAGCTAGACAAACATTAGCTGCTAATTATCTGAGGTTTACTTTTACAACCATTATCCCATTATATATCTTAGCTACCACTATTTAACTATTTATCACTAGCTATTTTAATCAGGATGATTGCAAATGACTAGCAAACTGTAACTACGTCGCTAATTACAAGTCCCCGTTAGCTACCGGAACTAGCATTAACTATTAGCTAAGCTATTTTAAGGTGGGTAATTTGCTTTCATCTCACCTGGCTTTTTAAGTGACATAATATGAAACACACACACACAAAAAAAAAACAAACACACTGTGTAATGAGTAAATGATCTATAGCATTGATCTACATGGAGCTAAAACTCCAAAAGTAATAGCACTCATATCACCTCCCTGGGTTTTTATATAGAACCCCAAGGAAAATCTTTTTTTAAGAGTGCAATCAATTAAAAATATGTTTTAATAAGCAATCAACAGGATAAATACTTTAATACATTTATAAAACTCTCAGTTTAAGAAAAAAAAATTATTTTATTATTATTGTCTAATTTGGATTATTATAGTGAACTAGTGAATAAAGGGGAAAATATTTTGGCTTGATGTTAAAATGTTAAAAGATGCAGCGGAATGTTATTTACTGATTTACCCAATTTACTGATTTATAATTTAAAGTGAGAGAATGGCTTGTATTTATTTTGTAGCTGGATGCGCTTACAGCTGAATGGATAGCGGTGCCCCCCATGCCGAGCCCCCGATGTCTCTTCGGTTTAGGGGAAAGTGAGAATCTGATTTTTGCGATTGCTGGAAAAGATCTGCAGACCAACGAGTCCCTCGACTCAGTCATGTGTTACGACACTGAGTGAGTTTCTCAGCTTTATTCATACATAGCACAGATTGTTCTTAGATAGATAGATAGATAGATAGATAGATAGATAGATAGATAGATAGATAGATAGATAGATAGATAGATAGATAGATAGATAGACAGACAGACAGACAGACAGACAGATAGAAAGATTGATAGAAAAAATGACAGACAATAAAATATACAGACAAACATAGAGAGAGACAGACAGATAAATAGATGGATGAAAGGAAAATATTTCGAGAAAAATAGACAAAAAGTAATATATATAGATAGATAGATAGATAGATAGATAGATAGATAGATAGATAGATAGATAGATAGATGAAAGGACAAATAATAAAGTTTAGACTACCAGGAATATAAAGAAACATAAAGATGGTATAGATCATAAAATCATTAGACAGACAAATAAACAGTTAAAAGTTAAAAATAAAAAGTTAAACAGTCGTAGACAGATTGAAAGATGAAAGGAAAAACTCTAGAAAAGATCTAGAAAACAAACAATAACAGAGACAGACAATGAAATAAAAATCACCTAAAGAGGCAGAGAGACAGATATACAGAGACAGATACCTAAAGATACAGACAGACAGACAGATATACAGAGACTGATACCTAAAGATACAGACATACAGATAGACAGAGACAGATACCTAAAGATACAGACAGACAGATATATACAGAGACAGATACCTAAAGATACAGACAGACAGATATACAGAGACAGATACCTAAAGATACAGACAGACAGATATATACAGAGACAGATACCTAAAGATACAGACATACAGATAGACAGAGACAGATACCTAAAGATACAGACAGACAGATATATACAGAGACAGATACCTAAAGATACAGACAGACAGATATACAGAGACAGATACTTAAAGATACAGACAGACAGACAGATATACAGAGACTGATACCTAAATATACAGACATACAGATAGACAGAGACAGATACCTAAAGATACAGACAGACAGATATATACAGAGACAGATACCTAAAGATACAGACAGACAGATAGACAGAGACTGATACCTAAATATACAGACAGACAGCTTTGACAAAGCAAAGTCAATCACACTGGTCTCTCTTTACAGAAAGATGAAGTGGAGTGAGACAAAGAAACTTCCTCTGCGCATCCACGGCCACTCAGTGGTCTCACACAACGGCCTGGTCTACTGCATCGGAGGCAAGACAGATGACAAGTGAGTGTGTGTGTGTGTGTGTGTGTGTGTGAAAGAGAAAGAGAGAGAGAGAGAGAGAGAGAGAGAGAGAGAGAGAGAGAGAGAGAGAGAGAGAGGGAGAGAGAGTGAGAGCAAGAGAGAGAGAGTTTGTTCAACTTTGTCACATAACTTTAAAATGCACTGTGACTTTGTGCTTGTGAAATCTCATTATGAGGGAAAATCTGAAGGAACAGCTTCAGCTCAAAGCCCTGACACTGATCCAGTCTTCTTTCACATCTGTTACATAAACACCTTTTTCCAGAATCTTCCACACTTGAAACTATTTTTTCATTTCAAATCAAATAAACAGCAGACGAACCACTACACTGATGTAAGACAGCAGTAATGTAGGGTGTAACAGTAATCTCATGTCACTTCCTGTCTCTCTGTCTTTCAGTAAAGCCCTAAACAAGGTGTTTGTGTATAACCACAAGCAGTCTGAATGGAGAGAGCTCGCAGGTATGAAGACCCCCAGAGCCATGTTCGGTGCCGTGCTGCACAACAACAAAATTATCGTCACCGGAGGCATTAACGAGGAGGGACTGACCTCCACCTCAGAGATTTATGACTTCACCACTAACAAGTACACGAGACATGATTCTAACGTTAAAGTCGATTCATTCCGTGCTCTACATGGCAGCACATGCTTTGGACTTATACATTAGTAATTAAGAGATGTTTCTAGATCTTGGTTTGTTGTATTTTTATTTAGATGGGACACGTTTACTGAGTTCCCACAGGAACGCAGCTCTATCAACCTGATGAGCAGCGGCGGGAATCTCTACGCCGTTGGAGGCTTCGCCATTGTAGAGCTGGAAAATAAAGAAGTCGGGCCATCTGAGATGACCGATGTTTGGCAGTAAGTGATGGTGGAGTTGTTGTGGTGTGACTGTTCTCTCTCTCTCTCTCTCTCTCTCCCTCTCTCTCTCTCTCTCTCTCTCTCTCTCTCTATAAATATATATATAAATATATATATATATATATATATATATATATATATATATATATATATATACATATATATCACTGTCTTTCTTTAGCTCTTTCTCTCTCAGTCTTTTCTCTCTCTCTCTCTCTCACTTTCTCTTTCATTCTCTCTCCCTCTTTCTCCAACTTTCTCTCTCTCTCTCTCTCTCTCTCTCTCTCTCTCACTTTCTCTTTCATTCTCTCTCTCCCTCTCTTTCTCCAACTTTCTCTCTCTCTCTCTCTCACACTTTCTCTTTCATTCTCTCTCTCTCTCTTTCTCCAACTTTCTCTCTCTCTCTCTCTCTCTCTCAGTTTCTCCAACTTTCTCTCTCTCTCTCTCTCTCTCTCTCTCTCTCTCTCTCTCTCTCTCAGTTTCTCTTTCATTCTTACTCTCTCTCTCTTTCTCCAACTTTCTCTCTCTCTCTCTCTCTCTCTCTCTCTCTCTCTCTCTCTCTCTCTCTCAGTTTCTCTTTCATTCTCACTCTCTCCCGCTCTTTCTCCAACTCTCACAGTCACTCACTCTCTCTCTCTCACACACACACACACACACACACACACACTATGTAATAGCACTAGGTACTCATCATATCTAGTCTTCAGTTGTTCTCCAGTTTGGAATCTTGGATAATGAATCTGTTCCCAGTTGACATCAAGTGCCACTAAAGGTTACTGTTTATTTTTAGCAGCATTAAATAAACCACCATTTTAAATGAGGTAATATAGCAGTTCCACATGATGATGTGGTCATTACAGTATTAACCAAGACTGACACCTCCATTTCATGACAGATTGAAGTAAAAATCAGGCGAGTGGATGAGTTTTTGTATCAGTGCTCCCATTGCCTATTAACTCATTTCCTCAGAGGCCAGAAAATGGAGTTTCCTCCTGTTTTTGTAGTGTCCATGTTGATGATTGAACATCTTCGTCATGTTTCACTCCACAGTGGTGTTAATATGAAGCTCATATGCAAGTAGACACTCAGTGCTTTAAGAATTTGTAGTGTTTCAGAAGGATTTCTAGTGGTGATATATTCATAGAAAAGTTCTATGAAAAAACTTTTTTTTACACACAAATGTTTGTATCTTCAAAGTATTGATGTCGATATTAAGCCATTTCTCTGAGATGCTCCAGGTTCCTGTTCATCCGCTCAAATTTATCTGTGTGAGGTTATCATCAGAGGGGAAAACATGTGTCTGAAACACACGTCTCACACTGAAAGAACGACAGAGTCCTGACTTATTTTAGATTAGACTCACAGACACGACAACAGACGTTTCTTTATACCGATTGAAAATGTCCCAGACGTCCTTTCCATTCCACTGGCAGAGTTGAGCTGATGTCCTAGTAAAAAGAAAATGGCATCAGATCACAGTGAGTTCTGTGTAAGTGGAACACCTGAGGTCTGTATAGTGGGGCTGAGGTGAAACATTTAAACCTGTGGCATTTACCTAACAAATCTTACTTTGACTTAAATAAATAGTCACTGGTTCACCTCTTAAAATGATAAGCAGGATGAAACAGAATGTTCAGGCTTGAGAATCCTTTTCAAACAGCACTGAAATGTAGTGTGTCTGCATTAACTAATTATTGTGTGTGTGTGTGTGTGTGTGTGTGTGTGTGTGTGTGTGTGTGTGTGTGTGTGTTCAGGTACGAGGAGGACAAGAAGCAGTGGTGTGGCTTGTTAAGAGAGATGCGCTACGCATCCGGAGCCTCATGCGTATCAATGCGCCTCAACGTCGCCAGGATGCCCAAACTCTAAACACAGCCTCTTTTCTTAAGTGTCACTTCCTGTTCAGATGCGCTTTGACCCCAGGGCCTAAGTCTGTGCATGGGGTCAAAGGGCATCTTTATGATTATTCAGTTACTCCAGAAAAAGAGTAAAGAGTCGGGTAACAATTATGTGTGTTTCTTATGCTTAACCATGGCTTTGTCTCAAATCACATACTTTATCTGTGAGCGTTGTGAAAGAATCTCAGTGAGATGTAGTGCACTACACTATGTAGTGTAAAGCTCTCACAGGCACGAGTCCTGCTGAGGTAGAGGAGTCTTCTTAAAATCTTCAACACTGACTATAGAAACTAAATGATTTTAAAGTGTAAAATAGATCTTTTGTTGCAGTGGAGGTTTTTTCCCTGACATGATGTGACATTAGTGCACTAGACACCCAGGCGCTAGGTCTATATGTAGTGGAGTCTAAAGTAAACCATTTGAGACAGAGCCCGTGCCTGAATATGGGATAAATGTAGATCAGTCAGCTTTATAATACTACATTACTCAATTCAACTTAAACTTTTTTTTAATTAATACTAATTAATGTAAAACAATGTCAACAGACACTGACGAGTTATTTTTTTCTTTCTTGCTTTTTTTTTTTTTTTTTTTTTTGTAAATTGAACAATTAAAGATTTTTAAATCCAATCACATGTCTGGTGTCTTCATCATCCAGATCATTGAGGTTGGGTTGTAAACGTTGTCTTTTCACGGCACAGCGAGATAAATAAATGTTGTTGTTTTTTCAAGCCGATTTAAACGATCGAAGTTTGCAGCAGAATTATAATCTAAACGAAGGTATCCGTTTCCTCGGCACTAACGATTCGTTCATTGAACGTTTGCGCTGTAAATACTAGGCTTTTTCACTTCACCCCATTGTAGATTATTTTCTACTAACAGCATGACATGCAGAGTGTTTATTCCTTGCATAATAGACATGAATTTGTAATAACAACAATAACAAACAGCAAAGACGTATTTCCTAAGCATAAAGCATAAAACACAATAACATTGTAGTTTTTTTTATTGATCTCATCATCCATGAGCATTATAACATAATAATGTGTGCATATGTAAATAGGCTGTGTTTCTGGGGGCGTGGTCAGTTTCCTAGGCGACAGTAACCTTGGCTTTGACATTAATTTCAACCTTTTACGTTAATGTTAATAGGTTAATGGCTTTGGTCAATGAATACAATAAATAATAATAATAATAATAATAATAATAATAATAATAATAATAATAATATTTTCATAGAAAAGGGATAAAAAAGTACACAGCAAACTATCATTTAAAATAAAATCTCAGAAACAAGTGTTTAGTCATTTACTCGCCTTTGCATCTATTTTATATGTACTTTACTTTCATTAATAAACAAAACATTTATTTATGTTTGTGTTTTAAACAAAATTCCCTTTATGTCTGAATCATCTCTATTTACATCCACAATAAGTCATACAGTATTGCGCGCGCAGGTTCTTACCCACAATGCACCGGAGCTGTTGAGGGCGCCATCTTTGTAACGCCGTGTTGGGAATCAAACGCGCTGTTAGCTTAACGTTTGTTTGTGTGGGTTTTTTTTTTATGTTTGCCGGCCTCTTAGCGTGTAAGTGCGTGTTTTTTAATACTCTGTATTAGCGTATCGACAAAAAAAATCCGTGGTTCTGTGTTGATTGTAACCGTCAGTTCAGGGATTTGTACCTAATCTGTGTTTGCGTTTGAGGCGCGTGCGGTTTTTCCCGCACCTGTATTCCGGTATATTTCACTTTCCCTGATGTGACCGTTAACGCTGAATACGGGTGGGAATAAATAACGCATGCTAGCCAGGTAACTAGCTTATAGTAAGCGTTTAAAGCGTTAAACCCCCGTATTGTTATTTAATTGTTAGTAATTAAAATCATTAATAGATTCCGATCGCTGATGACTGGATAATTTTACATAAAGTGTAAAAAAATGTTTGAAATCTGTACATACGTTGTTGACTAGTTATGCTAACGATGCTAAGCTAAGTGATTAGCAGTGGCTATGCTAACGAAGCTAAGCTAGGTGATTAGCAGTGGCTACGTGTGAAAGTGTTATAACATTATTTTTATTGTGGATTACAAAAATCTGTTGTTGATTTAGTACGTTGAAATTTTGACCCGTTATCTAGTCTACACTTATCTCTAAATCCCAGAAGTTTGACACTTAATAATAATTTATCTCGAAAATCTGATTACTGATTATTAAAAGTCTAATTTATCAGATCTGATTGTGTTCGAGTTCTCACAAGTCTTATTTATGTCGAGTCTTATTGTCAAATTACTGATTTATTATCGCAAAAAAATATGATTTAGGAGCTCAAATCTAAATCTCAAATCTAAGTGTCAAAATTTCTATCCTATTTCACTCGAGTCTGATTTGTAATCTCAGAAGTCTGATCTATTCTCAATCTGATTTGTTTATGTGTAACATTTTGGCTTTTGTCTTATTTTCTTGTTAAAATTTTTGAGCTCAAATACAAGCTTATTTTTTTATATTTTTATATTCTTATACAAGCTTATAAACTTATGAGTTTATAAGCTTTAACCCACTGACCTTTGACCTTAGTTTGCTTGGTCAGAAAACAGCAGCAAGCTCAGAATAAAGGTGATTTAGATGTTAAACACAAAGTCAACAAACTCTGTGGGGTTTACAGACTAATTTATTTATTTTCTGGCAGTTTAAATCTCTGTTAGATGTATTGAGTAGTTGTGGTAGTGTGTAGGAGAAACATCCGCTGTTCAGATCGTGTGTGTGTGTGTTAAGTGTGAGAGAGAGAGCGAGTATGTGAGTGCAGTGTAGTGGTTTAGGAAGGAAACAGATAACCGTATTTATTTATTTATTTATTTCCCTTTCCCAGAACAATGGGGGTAAAGGTGCCACGTCCGCGCTGCTTCTTTGACATCGGCATCGGAAACACGTTAGGTGAGAACTCACTACTGACCAGATTGTATGACTGATCCATCGTTTATTTCACAACTGATTAACCCGTGTTGATTCCAGTCGGCCGTGTGGTGTTCGAGCTTTTCTCTGACGCGTGTCCCAAGACGTGCGAGAACTTCCGCTGTCTCTGCACAGGTCAGTGTAATGAGCGTCATCTTCAGGATGGGATTCGGAGACTGTTACCTTTAAACTATTCTAAATAGATTGGAGGGTTTTTTTTTTCATGTAAGAAATTTGAATGTATTTTGAAGGAAAATTGTTTATTTTCATGGAATATAAAAACTGACTTTTTATAAGGCCTTTTAGCAATATTTTATTATAAAAAAAAACATTATCAAGGTTATTTTTTTAAACCTTTTAATGTGATGTCATTTACATATCAGAAATGTCAGAGTAAAAAAGAAAATATAATTGTCACATATTTTGTAGTAATTTTTTTAAATATATTATTTTAACCCTTTATATATAATTTTTTTTTTTAGACTGTTTGAAAAAGTACCATTAAAGATCTTTTCACTTTTTTTTTAATAATTGTTTTGATGAAATTTTCTTACACACACCATGATGCATATCCTGTATTATAGAATTGTCTTCAAGATTCGTGAATATATTTTGTTCCCTCTGTGAAGTAAACGTCACTCTTTTCCACTGTTTTCAGGCGAGAAGGGAATTGGAAAGACGACACAGAAACCGCTGCACTACAAGGGCTGTCTGATCCACAGGATCGTGAAGGATTTCATGATCCAAGGAGGAGATTTTAGTGAAGGTGCGGCATTAAATATTAAGTCACCTAAATAAGTCTTTTGTTGTTTTCTTTATACATGCTGATCTCATCCCTATAACGTTCATCGGCACTGTTTTTTTGTCCTATAGGGAATGGCCGAGGCGGTGAATCCATATACGGAGGATTCTTTGAAGGTATTTCTCTCTCAGCACTATCCTTAATCATTCATTAGTAACAGTAATTAATCCACAAATTCATTGTGTACTTTAGAATGACCTCAGCAGTCAAACTTGTATATCTTTGATAACTTCTGTATTAGTCCACACACACACACACACACACACACACACGCAGCATTGTTGAATTCTCAGTTTTGATTGGTCAGAATGTGCTTCCTTTTCACATCAGCTCTGAGCAATAGTGCAGTGAGACATCACAGGTTTAAAGGACTAAAACACCTGGACATGTCTAAGTTGTGGGGGGTCACAGCTTCATCATTCTGTCTTTTGGAACATCCTGTCCCTGAATTTGATATTCCTTATACATGATGCTCATTAAGGTTGCTGTGTATTGTCTACTTCACTAAAGCATTCAAGTTGAACTTTGTGTAAATTTGTGTAAATGAAATACATTTAAATTAATTATCTAAATATTGAATATTTATTTCAGTCCCTTCCCAATTTTTGATCATAGAAATGAACACAAAATCTGAGATATTCAGAGGAGCTGAGAGTTTCTCAAAATATCTGCAGGTTTTCTGCAGACTTGGTTGTGTGATATCACCACCACAGGAACTCATCCAAAGCTTCCTCTCAGATCCACGAGTAAAGCTCTCACAGAAAGACATTACACGTGCCTTCACTGCTAGGAGTTTAAAAGAAGCATCATGTGCTTGAGATTTCACAGATTCAGGAAGTTTCCCCACACACAAGTTGCTTTATAGGTTTATAGAAACAGTCACAGCCGAATCTTGGAGAGTCTGTTGAGTGTGAGTTGTGTATGGAGCGTCAGTCTAATATCGTGTCTCTCTTCCACAGACGAGAGCTTCTCTATGAAACATAATAAGGAGTTCCTGCTGTCTATGGCGAACCGAGGCAAAGACACCAACGGCTCACAGTTCTTCATGTGAGTCAGGAGACCAGCCGTGTGTCGTCGATCCGCTTCTCAGTGCTCCAGCACGTGTTAAATAATGTCCCAGATTGCATTGACAGTACAGGTGCATTTCCACCGAGGGTCTGAAACTAATAGTGTTCTGGTGACCTTGGGACAGATCCTAGACATGTTTTAGATCGATGGTGCTTTCGCGTATACGGTGCGTAGTTTGTTTTGACCTTTGTGCTTTTCAGTGTGAGCAGCGATGTCGATGTTACATCACTCTGTAAGCTGGGAAGGAAGAGAGGTGGTTGAGCAGACTGGCCTGAGTCGACGAGGTCACATTAAGTTCAGGGGCATTTTTGGTGTATTTTTACCAGTTCCAAGTTGATCGAAAGATGCTGTGATTTATTTTGTGGTTGATGAACAGACCTCTGGCTAACAAAGCACTACAGTGGTGTTTTCTTTCTTTCTTTATTTTTTTAAAGCACGTTTCTGTCTGGTGATAGATGTGTGCTTTGGCTGAACAATTCTGAGAGGTTTGTTGTCCTACATGTCTGGTTCTGTGGAGTGTATATATATATGACATAAAAGCAGCTCTGCTTCCTCGGGTGGAAATGCATCTCTTTTTGTTCATAGGAGTTTTTTTTTCCAGCTACGAGTGTGTCCGAGGTTTCATTGTGAATTGCCAATGATCTTGTGATGAATGAGCAGGAGATGTGCATTAATCATTGTTTTTGTGTTTATTAGATTTGTATTTACATTCTGCCTCACTGTTTTGTGTCCCTGACCATAGAACTACAAAACCTACTCCTCATCTGGATGGGTAAGAACGTGTGTGTGATGATTTTATATAGCAGTGTAGAGCTGTCTGTAATAACAGGAACACTCACCCTGACTAATCTGATCTCCTCTCCCTCTGGGCAGGATTCATGTGGTGTTTGGTCAGGTGATCTCGGGCCAGGAGGTGATCCGGACCATCGAGACTCAGAAGACGGACCCTAACAGCCGACCGTACGCCGAGGTCAAGGTGCTCAGCTGTGGCGAGCTCGTCCCCAAATCCAAAGGTGCATCAGTGTTTCCTCACTTTTAAACTGAACACGGCTCTAATTTGGGATTTGAAAGAAACGAACAAATTTCAGTAAGGAATAATGGAAGTTTGTGTGATTATGTGCTTATTACTTAATTTAAATAAATAAATAAATGATCACAACAAACGTTCCGGCTCTTCCACACTGTATATGAGCTTTGCCTTTTAACGCCTGAATACAATTACGAGTTATCACTCAAAAATATGCCGAAAGAGTCGTCGGTCGGTTCTGCTGGTGGGAAAAAGTCAACACAATAAATGTGAATCAAGAATTACTGATTATCCTCTGATTATTATCTGATTGTTCAGTTCAGTCAAAAAATCGTGTGTAACGCTTTTAAGAATGAACTCTGTCTCAAATCAGCTTTATAGAACATAAAGACAATACAAAAATGTAATATTATACAAACATTAATATTACACAAAAGGTTGAGATTAATATTAGGCTGTTTGTATTTATTCTTAATGAACAAGTCTGAGGTGACTGTGGTGAGGAAAAACTCCCTTAGATGGAAGAGGAAGAAACCTTGAGAGGAACCAGACTCAAAAGTGAACCTCATCCTCATTTGGGTGACACTGGAGGGTGTGATGATCAATATACAATTGTCAGACTGTATATTTATAATGAGGTTGTTGTCCTCAAGGACCACATGGAGTTGACATCATCTCTTAGAAATCGTTATCTCTGATAACCAGAGAAATAAAAACTTCCAGATTATCCTCAGTAAAGTGTCTAGGAAATTAAAACTCCTAAAAGCATGCGGTGTAATTTTTAGTCTTTGCCATTTTCAACAATTGCGAAAAACCTGCGATGGACACAACATAGCGAATGTGGCATTTACCATATAAGCACTGGTCACTTCATGTGTTGTCTCTGATCCGATAGCTATCCGATTTGTTAAAACTGTACCATTTACATTAGGCCACATAAATGCGTCTCGGTGAATCGGATATCGATCCCATCTTTCTACTCCCGCCCAAAATGCACATATATTTTACCTCATTTCCGGGGTAATTGAACTGGAACACGCTTTGGTGTATGCGGTTTTCAGAACGCAATCAAAAAGAACACGAAAAAAACTCGTTACGACGGTTATGCTACAAAAAACAGTGTTTACTGTTTGCTGCATTTTCGCTGGCGGCAGCAGTGCATTTTAAGACCCAACGAGACACCTGGGTGAAAGATCACCTGCGAGTGACGTACTTCCGTTTGGGAGGAGTATAGCGCTGACGTATGTGGCTTGAACAACCACATTCATTTACACCTGTCCAGTTTCATCTGAAACGCGTCCCAGGCCACCTCCTGAAGGGGGGTTTATATCCGTCTCGAAAACGTTTCGGAGGGCATTTAGACCTGGTCTTTTTACCATCGGAAAGCTATCGGATCACAGAAAAAACATGAAGTGACCAGGTGTAAAAAGCCCCTAAGTCAGAAAAATGACCAAACCTTCACATTGTCATTGAGTCATCAGTATGATCTCTATTATGAGAGCCATACTGACCATATAAAGATGAAAGTGGTGAAATGCCCTTAACTATAACATGGATCAGTCCTGACAGATCTGAGCTAGCAACATCAGCTAGTGGCTGTGTGCTTAGCATCCTGGGAATTTTTAAAAAAAAAAAAACTTTTTTTAGTTCTTATCTGATCATGTCCCTGATTATAAGTTTTATTATAAGTCTTGCTTCTTGTTCATGCTGTGAGCCGCCATGTCGGTTTGACGCCATTTGTTGAAGTCGGGGTTGAGATGCTCTCAAAGTTCCTCAGGAGGAATTTCAGTTTGAGGGACATTTTCTCACATATTTCCGCAAGTGCCTGGTGATTCCTGTAAAAATGTTAATCCCAGTTTCTCCCTTTAGCAAGATTCTGCATTATTCCTCGCCGCTGCTGAGTTGCTTGGCTCAGTCGGAATAGAGAATTCAAGAAGTTTCTTTTTTGCATTTACAAAGCCGCTGAATCCAGAATGATCAGAATCAATAGTCAGTTCAAGAAGCTTTTATTGTCATTACAACCATATATAGCTGTTGCAGTACACAGTGACATGAGACAACGTTTCTTGTTCCCAAACCAGACAGTGATGCAGCTGCTCAGAATGATCTCGATGGTCCCTCTGTAAAAAGTAGTCAGGATGGCTGAGGGAGATGTGCCTTTCTCAGCCTTCGTAAGAAGTAGAGACGCTGCTGGGCTTTCTTGGTGATGGAGCTGGTGTTGTTGAGTCACCAGGTGAAGTTCTCCAATAGATGAACAACAAGAGATTTGGTGCTCTTGACCATCTCTACAGATGATCCATTGATGTTCAGCAGAGTGAGTGGTCGCTCTTTGCTCTCCTAAAGTCAACAACCATCTCTTTTAGTTTTATCAACAATCAAAGACAGGTTGTTGGCTCTACACCAGGCGGGTAACTGCTGCACCTCCTCTCTGTATGCTGACTTGTCGTTCTTTTTTTTTCCTGTGACACCATGTTCTGGATGCTATCTGACTTTGTCCATACGGTAAACAGTTATAGAAAGGAAATTATTAATGATCACACACTTTTGGTGTCAACTAGATGAAGATGTGTTCCCTTTAGAGTCTGGTACATCTCACGTCTCACGGTCTCCCCTCATGTCGTCTCTGGGACATTTTCCTCACCACCATCAACTCTGACTTGCTCTTTAGGAATCTTACTGTAAAGATGTTTTGAGACAATGTCCATTGTGTGATACAAATATAATGTATTTGAAATTCATTCTTTTAGATTCCTGTAGCTCTTTATTCGCCTAAAGCCAGTTAAATAGCCACTCATTTATTTAGACCAGGGGTGTCATACTCAGGCCCGCGGGCCAAATTTGTAATTATATTTGGCCCACGAGATCATATCAAATGTGCATTACAGCTGGTTAGCCGCATGCTCCGCTAATACTACATATCCCAGAATGCCTTGCCACTGTATTGAGGCGTAGTCACGACCAGCGAGCGCCCCTCATTCTCTGTTGACAGTCGTTAACAACCGTGTTAGTCACGTCGGGCAAGTTAACTCCACCCTCCACAAAAATGGCCAAACAAAAGACGGACAATAGGAGCTTTCAAGACAGGAGGGAGGCAGATTATCTGTTCACGAATATAAAGGACAGACCTGTTTGTCTCGTGTGCTAACGGAGCTAACGTGTCTGTAACCAAAGAATATAACATAAGAAGACACGATGAAATGAAACATTATGAGAAGTATAAGGACCTGGACGTAAAGCAGAAGCTCCAGAAGGCGGAGGAGATGAAAACAAGTCTGGTTTCCCGGCAGACTATGTTCATGAAAGCAAAATGAAATGTGAAGCTGCTGTAAAGCTTTATTGTGGCAGCAGAGATTGTATCTGTCCAGTCTGCTCGGCCCTTTAATGAGGGAGAGTTTGTCAAAAAGTGTATGGTCAAAGTTTGCGACATCGGATCAGTGTGCGGATCAGTGTGCGGATCAGTGTGCGGATCAGTGTGCGGATCAGTGTGCGGATCAGTGTGCGGATCAGTGTGCGGATCAGTGTGCGGATCAGTGTGCGGATCAGTGTGCGGATCAGTGTGCGGATCAGTGTGCGGATCAGTGTGCGGATCAGTGTGCGGAGTAAATCAGAGTGTAACACACTGAGTTTGAATATGTTTTCTTTATGCACTTTTTCTACTCCAAGGCATGAACTGTTAATAGTCGCAAAGTTGAATGAAACGATTATTTTTGGTTGTTTTGTTGTTGGTTTTGAAAAAGATCCACTTCAAAAAGGAACTTAAAATGATCCAGTGAGAGGCGTAATTTATTTTATTTATTTAAATAAGAACCGAACACCACTGATGTGTCTTTTATTTCAATTTTAATTTGTGTTTGTAATATCAAGCTCTGGTTGTTCCAAATCCTGTGTTCAAGCAAAACTAAAGTTTGTTTCCATATGAAAAAGGTTGAACATTACACATCAGTTGCAGGTCATTTTTCTATAAATATACAGTTTGGCCCATGACTTTATCTCAGTTTTATATTTTGGCCCACAGTGAATTTGAGTTTGACTCCCCTGATTTAGACGATTTGTTTTCATCTGTGTGCATGTTTAAAATTCTGTCTGGTCGTCTTCGTTTGTTAGTCAAGAAGGAAAAGAAGAAGAAACAGCAGTCGTCCAGTGAGAGCAGCGACGACGACTCGTCCTCCTCGGAGACTTCTGACGAATCCGAGGAGTCTGACAAGGACGACAAGAAGCACAAGAAGAAACATAAGAAGGAGCTGAAGAAGAAGAAGAAGGAGCAGAAACACAAGAAGAAAAAGGAGAAGGGGTTTGTACACCACCTGGAATAGTGCTTAGATGTTGAGTCATCAGTTTTGTGTGATGTTAATGATTACAAGGGGGTTTAGTAATAACTGCTACATCTGCCTTTAGGTCAGACGATGAGGAAGAAGCCAAAGAGGCGGAGCCACAGCAGCCCGTTTCGTCTGTCCGTCCAGAGGAAGTCCCACCCATCCCAGAGAACCGCTTCCTGATGAGACGCAGTCCACAGCCTCAGCCTAAAGAAAAGGAGGAGCAGGCGAAGGATAAACCTAAGGAGAATTCTGGGAAAGAGCGACAAAGAGAAAGGGAGAGAGAGCGAGAGAGGGACAGAGAGCGGGAGAGGTGGGTTCACAAAACAAATGAAATGCAAGTGCTGGATAAGACGAGCCATCGACGATGCCATGTTTTGACCCAGAATAATTTTCACACGTATAAGATTGTCCTCTTTGGGTCTTTGTCTGCTACACTGTACTGGAAATACATGTCACTGTGTTTCAGGCCCATGATGAACTCACGACCAAATCGCACACGCCTGGTGATGACTCGCTCCGGCCGGAGAATTAAAGGACGAGGCCCCAGGGTGAGAATCTGCCTGGAGATCTGGGAATTTTCTTACTACGGTGCAAAACACAACCCACCAACACGTTTTCTAAAGTTGATTCTATGGGTCAAAAGTTTAGAAATAAAAAAAACTTTCAAATTAAAACACAAATTTTTTTTAAACGTTTCTGAAATGTGCTTATTTTGTGTGTGAGGAATAATTCTGTAGTGATCAGGTTTAAAGTGGCCTCTGGCTGTAAAATGCTTGAGAATAACCAAGATACAATCCTAATGATATTTGATTTGACGTTCACTCCCAGCCAATCAGGTTGCAAATACAAGCCCTGAAGTGAAAACTAGAGATACATTTCTTTTATAGTCCCTTATTACCAAGACCATGTTGAGATATTCCATTGCCGGGATGTTCTCCTGTGGCAACAAGAGTGACCGCTGTGAACGGACTTTGTCCTTTATGCCCAAATATATTTATTTACTTGTTTCCCTCCTTCCCTTTCTTTCCCCTTTCTCTATATAGCGCTATCGGACTCCGTCGCGGTCTCGCTCTCGGTCCTGGGATCGTTTCCGGCGTAGCGAGACTCCTCCACACTGGAGACTGGAAATGCAGAGGACCCAGAAGGCCAAACCCAATACACAGAGCACGCAGGAGCGCTGGATCAAAGGAGACAAGTACGACTGACCCGCACCATGCACATGCAGCATCAGTACTCTGGCACACTCGTGTTTAGAGTAGTGTTTAGCTCGCACTGATATTATGTTTAAAACTTCTCCGACGTTACAGAATAGCACGACTGAACATGAGGTCACAGCCATAAATCCTGAAATGAATCATCATGCATTACAGCTTACTATTTTCACATTAGAATTAAACAGCAGATCTGTAGCGTAAACCTCCAGGTGTGGTTACTGAACCTGCTGTATTTACATGCACCCTGCTTTCTACTGAGGCTCAGATCAACCTCGCAAACAATACCAGTGTTGCATTTGATGTCGCAGTCATGTCTAAAAACACGTGAAGCATGTGATTATAATAAGTGTAATCATTTATGGCCCAGTCCCGGTGGCCCAACAGCAGGTTCCTGTGCTGTCTCGGGTTTGATTCCCACGCAGGAAGGTCACCCAGCCACCGAAGAGTTAACTCTCAGTGCTGGTCCCAAGCCTGGATGAAATGGGAGGGTTGCATAAGGAAGAGCATCCGGCGTAGAAAACTGTGCCAGATCTAATATGTGGACCACGTGATCCGCTGTGGTGAAACTAACAGGGAGCAGCTGAAAGACCAACAACATTTAAGGCCTAGTCTGCCATCAGTCTGTCTATATTTAATGCCTTGGAATAATTTTAACAGTGAAAGAGTCAAATAATTTTAGTATAGGAAATTTATTTAACATTTTGTGTTCATATTGCCTTGTGTTAACTGTATCGTCTCGTATCATGACTTCAGCGTATGGTCTCATGCTTTAGCACTTACTCAGCATCATGTTCGCTTTTATCATTAACTGGGTCATATATTAATGTAAAAATTTCATTTAAGTTGTCTATATTTATTTCTTTGTGATTTTTAGGTTATTTTAATTCTTTTTAACCGTTCTTTGCCATGAAGACAGCCTCAGTAGCTGACATGGCAGTAAATTATAGCATCTAACCTAACCTTTATCATTAACTGACAGATTTCATCAGTTACTCAAAGACCGTAGGCTAAGAATTGCAAAAAAGCTCTTTTACAAAGTTGCCACACACTTTTACTCCACTCTTTTTAGTGTTGGTTTCGACTCGTGTTCAGTCTGGAGAAAGTGGCATTCGTGCATCTTCACTTAGAGTTATAATGATTACTGTGCCGGTCTCTTTCAGAGGGGATGCGTCTCAGGAGAAGCCCGAGACTGCAGAGCAGCCGGAAAAAGAGAAAGCTGACACTGAACCTTCACGTGAGAGGAAGGACTCTGAGCGAGAGAAGAAAAGCTCCAAGAGGAACAAATCAAGCAGCCCAGACAAAGGACGAGAGAGGAAGAGTGGCAGACACCGATCCAGGAGCCAGGAGAGGGACAAACGGAAAAAAGCAGATGGAGAGGCGGAAAAGAGAAAGGGCCGGAGTCGCAGCAAGGAGAAGAAAGGAGAGGAGGAGCAGAAACGTAGCAGAACCAATGATAAAAGGGGCCAGTCCAGAAGCAAGGACAGGAAAGACAAAGACGCAAGAAAGGACCGAGAGGACAGCAAGAGTAAGAGTACAGAGCAACCTAAGCAGCCTGAGAGAGACGCGAGGGACAAGCGGGAGGAGGCTAAAAAGACTAAGAATGGAGAAACCCGACGTGAACGTTCACGGAGCCGAGAAAGAGAGCGTGACGTCAGGAGACGCTCCAGGTCCGGGTCCCGGTCCAGGTCGAGAGGACGTGGTAGACGAGAGAGGTCACGCAACAGAGGTCAGGGCAAGCGACGAAGCAGCAGCCGGGACAGGAAGTCACGGCGATCAAGAAGCAGGGATCAAAGAGACCGAGGCAGAGAGCATGCCAAAGGCAAAGAGGATGAAGAGAAGAAGAGCGACGTTAAATCTGATGACACGAAGAGCAAAGAGAGCAGAGCGAGAGACCAGAGCTCTAAAGAGCGGTCTAGTCAAAAACGCCGGAGCAGAGAGAGAAGCGCCAAACGGAGACGTGCGAAAAGCAGCAGCAGCTCAGACAGCGACACGGACAAACGCAAAAAATGCAGGAAGAGCGAGAGCCCCAAAAGCAGAGAGAGAGCAAAAGACAAATCACGCAGCCCCAAGAAGGAAAACAAGAATGAGAAAAAGGACTCGAGCTCCAGTGACAGTGACTGATGCTTCCCATGATGGCCTCCAACATCCTCTCTACACCTCATCCAGTCTTAAGGACTACTGACCCACCGACCCCATGCGTCCGTTTTCAGTAACGAGCTCAGAGCTCTGAGTGGCACTGATATCAAACTCATGTCAGACTGACGACGACTTTTTCTTTTCTTTTTTTTTTTTTTTTAAAAACCTACAGTTTGGCCAACTTTGTTTTCTAATCATCTCAAATGTAGATAAACAAAGATGTGTTTGATTTCTGACATTTGCTTCTTTTTCCCTAACAAGTTACGACAAATCAAATTCAAGCTAGTAAAAAAAAAAAAAGGTCTAATCTTCAGTCGCATGCTTATAGTCGCACAAACTCAATCAGCTAAAACGTGGTAAGTAATTATTTATAAATAAAACCAATTTAACAAAAGCTATTCAATGGATTTAATTCACACAGCAGTATCAAGCCCAACTCATGAGTAGTGCAGCAGGTCCTTCACACTATTGTGAATTCTGTTGTTTTTTTCCTCGGGTTGTAGGAGAGAAGAAGAAAAACACTGCCAACTCCTAACCTACTGAGCCCAAGTGTCTCCTGGGTAACTGTGAATAAAGACTTAAGGGACCCGAGTAATCCACCTCTCTGAATAATCCACCTAATATACATATATATACTGTATATATTACTACTTAGTTCCATTTTTCCATCTCAGCGCTCCAGTAAAGAAGCAAACATCAGACACAAACACATCCTGTTTCATCAGCTACATTTGAACATTGTGAACTTTTCATTAAGAATGGTAGCTGTACTAAGAAAAAAAAAAAAACATCTCTGCTTCAGACGTCAATCATCTCTGCGATGTGTTCTCTCTAAAGCTTTGATCATGTCCCAAATGAACCCAAACTTCTCTCGCAGGATAAAGTCGAGCGTCATTTATAAGCCGTACTTATTCCAACGTTTGACTATTCAGTCTTCAGATTGAGTTACAGTGATTTGTACCGGACGTAACGTCTGCCTTTAGAGGGTAAAACTGAATGTCCCTGAACGAGCTTTTGCTTCCACAGCCGAGAGAACACGATTCCGACTCGTGTTTCTTGAAGTAAACGGCTGGTGTTCTTTATTTCCTCTTTTTTTTTTTTTTTTTTCCCCCTCCAAGCTGTTTGCTGGAGCCGTATTTCAAGCTGGATCCAATTTTAGTTAGCGTAAAAATGGATGATCGTGCTTTTTCCTGAGGTCCTGCGTGGACCCATGTTGCTGTTCTGCTCGGTGTTTAGTGAGACACAGGATAGGAATTTTGGAAAATTTTGGAGTTTTTTAATGGGGTTTTATGTTTGTAATAATGTCTACATACAAGTGTCGGTTCTGTTTGAAAAATTAAATCCGATTCTGAAAATATCTTGAGTCCTGTTTTGTGTTTTTTTTCTTTAAATAAATAGTGCGTTAGTTTGTTTTGTGACTATGTGGTGATTCCTCCATAATATTCAATAAAGCTGAAGTACAACCCCTGGCAGAAAGTATGGAGTCACCCCTCTCAGATGATGTTCATTCTAATGTTTAATTGTGTAGAAAAAAAAAAATAAAACAAGCACATACATGCCACAAAACAAAGTTCACTCAACAATCCAAACTTCTGGCTGTATAAAACACTTTTTTTAATCATTTTTATAAAAAAAAAAAACAAAAAGATAACTACAATTACAAATAGATACAAGATACAATTTATCTACAAATAGATAAAGTCAATTACAACTGTCTTTTACAGATCAAACAGAGGAAAAAAATATGGAATCACAAATCTGAGGAAAATTAGGGCCTTTTTACACCCGGTCACTTCATGTGTTGTCTCTGATCCGATAACTGTCTGAGTTGTTAAAACTACCATTTACATTAGGCCACATAAATGCGTCTCGGCGAATCAGATATCGATCCGATCTTTCTACTCCCGCCCAAAATGCACATATATTTTACCTTATTTCCGGGGTAATTGAAATGGAACACGTTTTGGTGTATGAAGTTTTCAGAACGCAATCAAAAAGAAGACGAAAAAAAACTCGTTATGAAGGTTATGCTACAAAAAACAGCATTTACTGTTTGCTGCATTTTCGCTGGCAGCAGCAGCACGTTTTAAGACCCGACGAGACACCTGGGTGAAAGAACACCTGCGAGTGACGTACTTCTGTTTGGGAGGAGTACAGCGCTGACGTATGTGGCTTGAACAACCACATTCATTTACACCTGTCCAGTTTCATCTGAAACGCGTCCCAGACCACCTCCTGAAGGGGTTTGTACCATCAGGTTTATATCCATCTCGAAAGGCTGGATCTCGTAGGGCATTTAGACCTGGTCTTATTACCATCGGATAGATATCTGATCACAGAAAACACATGAAGTGACCAGGTGTAAAAAGCCCCTTATATGGAATCACCATGCACTTTGCATTTGTAAAACAAACACCTGTATCTGATTACAACTGCTAATTAGTCTGCAGTTAAAAAAGAGTGCTTGCACACATTAGTGATGTGTTGAACCAAGATGATTGACATAACTCATGGCTCCAACACCAGAGATGTCAGTTGAAACAAAGGAGAGGATTATCAAACTTCTCGAAGAAGGTAAATCTTCACGGAATGTTGCAAAAGATGTTTGTTCCCAGTCAGCTGTGTCTAAAATCTGGACAAGTACAAATCAAATGGAAAGGATGTAAAAGGGAAGCGTATACTGGTAGACCAAGAAAGACATCAAAGCGCCAAGACAGAAAACTTAAAGCAATATGCCTTAAACAGAAAATGCACAACAGAACAAATGGGCAGAAAGTGGAGTCAAATGTTTGACCGCTCTCTGAGATCACAAAACTCAGGACTTCTGGTAGTTCCCAGAATATCTAAGTCTACTAAAGGTGGTAGAGCGTTTTCTTATTTAGCTCCCAAACTTTGGAACAGTCTTCCTGATAGTGTTCGGGGCTCAGACACACTTTCCCAGTTCAACTGTAGATTAAAAACTCATCTCTTTAGTCAGGTGTTGTCGGAACTTAGAGCCCGTCTCCAAGTGGACATATCGCAGGGTGATTTGTACTTATAGACTTTTAGCCAAATATCAACTATTTTAATTAAACTTCACTGATAGCACTAACATTAATACAAATAAAACAATGAGAAGACTCTTCAGACCTGGATGAGAATGAGCAAACTTCTTTATTGCAGTCAATCAGCCACCCATTCCATTGAGCTCACAGTAAGAGAGCGTTCCCCTGCAACCCAAAAAAGATCCCCCCCTTCCCCAAGAAAATCCCCTCAATATATACTCTGGTGCCTCCTCTTTTAATTTACATACCTTGCATACAATTACCCATTCTTTCTCAAAGTTGCCCTCAATGCCCCAGCTAATCATTTACCTGACTTCTCAGAATTCCTCTTATCTTCTAGAATGACCTCATACACCTCCTAAGGGACTTAATGTCCTGTTTTCTTTTCTGATTTCCCCTTATCTCCCAGACTCAAGGTCTGCCCTTGGATTTTTCTGTATATGTCCTTGTTAATTTCCTATTTTTTCCAACCATCATCATTGTTGTTAAAAAATGTGCTCGAAAAAGCTTTATTTCCTTGTTTGTATCACATTTGTCGCTCAGTCTTCCATGACAGACGTCTTGTGGATTAATCCTCCTTTCAGCTACAATGTGTAAGTTTTTCTCATTTCTTCTCTTGCTATTTTATGCTGTATATGATTTCTACTCGGGGTCACGGTGGCTTAGTGGTTAGCATGTTCGCCTCACACCTCCAGGGTTGGGGGTTCGATTCCCGCCTCCACCTTGTGTGTGTGGAGTTTGCATGTTCTCCCCGTGCCTCGGGGGTTTCCTCCGGGTACTCCGGTTTCCTCCCCCGGTCCAAAGACATGCATGGTAGGTTGATTGGCATCTCTGGAAAATTGTCCGTAGTGTGTGATTGCGTGAGTGAATGAGAGTGTGTGTGTGTGTGCCCTGTGATGGGTTGGCACTCCGTCCAGGGTGTATCCTGCCTTGATGCCCGATGACGCCTGAGATAGACACAGGCTCCCCGTGACCCGAGGTAGTTCGGATAAGCGGTAGAAGATGAATGAATGAATGAATGAATGATTTCTAATGATTATATGTTAACATTATGAGTTTGGATTATGTCAAAAGTTCTTACTTAATATTTGGTTATATTGTATTGCTATTATTGCTAAGCATTTGCTGCTATAATGTTGCTTTGAATATAAATGGAGTTCTATGTTAGCTCTTAAAGCTTTATTGAACTTATAACCTCATTATGATCTGTCTGTTACTTCTCAGACTGGGCTTGCTCATGCATACTTTAAGCTTTTAGTTTCTTTATATATTTCTACTAAGTTCTACTCCCTTTTTACCAGCTCTGTTCTACTGAACTTCCTGAGCATCCTTATCTGCTGTCCCATATTGTGAGGAAACCTCCCGCTCACACTTCCTCCTCTCAAACCCCTCTGGCTGACTTCGTGGACCAGAGAACTCAAACCGATGGCTGTCCTCATTCTGAACCTTGTTGCCCTGAGCTTGGAACTCCTGTCTCTCCTCCTCGTCCCTCATCACCTCCTCTCACCTACATCCACTTTCTCGCTCCTCTCCTAGGCCTGATAGTACTGGGCCTTATTACTTTTACTAAGTTTTATAATTACAATAAACTCCTTTTCTTATTCATAATCTGTTGTGAAAAATCAGATTTTTCACAACATCGTACACATAATACATCCCATAATACTGTGCACTATTACATCAGACTTGCACATTTTTTATGAACAGCAGATATGTTAATCCCTCTGCACTGCTTCTCTCTTTCTACCCATCCCGAGGCATCCAGACATTGTACCAGCTCCGATCGTCTTCCGTGCGATGAAGATTTTGGACCTCCACTGAGATGAGGCCGACCAGCTCCAGTTGGACTCTGCGATACTTAAGAGGAGACGTGAACTCCATGTGATCTTTTACATCAATACATTTGTTTGACTGTATATTTATGATCACACCCTCCGGCTTCACCCATATGAGGATGGGTTCCCGTTTGAGTCTGGTTCCTCTCAAGGTTTCTTTCTTTCATTAGGGAGTCACCTCAGACTTGCTCATTGGGGATAAATACAAACCAATTTGTGAACTAAATATATCTAATATTAATCTTGAATTTTGTATTATATTAATCTTTATAATAACCTTTTGTTCTATGTTTATGTTCTGTAAAGCTGCTTTGAGACAATGTCAACTATAAAAAGCGCCATACAAATAAATTTGAGTTGAATTGAATTGAAGGTTCATGAATTAACTCTTCACAGTATGTTGAAACGCTGTCACAGAGCCTAATGATGCAAAGACACTTCTGTTGGTCAGATTACTTCATGCATTCCTCTGTTTTTGTAAGTAGCTTGTATGTTTATGCCCCCCCGTTTTTTTTTAACTCCGGTGAATTGATTAAATAATTTTTTTTTGCAAATGAAAAGTCAATGTGTGAATCCATTGAAAAGAAACCGTTGAACCTCGTAGTTAATGCATTTCACACGTATATTCGCTGAGATGAGTTTTCTCTCTAAGCCAGAGGAAGTGGTTGGTGCTGTTTTGGTTAAGACAACAATATAGACAGCGGAGTCACAGCAGGACAAATACATTGTGTAACGGTGTGTAACAGAACGGGAGCTTTAATATCTTTCTGAAGGAGAGTTGGTGTAGAGATCTGTGAGAGTGAACTCAGGATGAAGATCCTCCTCATCTTCACCCTCTGTCTGATCTCAGGTAAAGAAATGCACTTCAAAATAATCCTCACTAACAGCAGCAGTGTTACATGAAGGAAGGTTTTACTTAGAAGGGTTTTTGTTTGGTGTTTTGTTAGATGGAGGAGAATCAAAGGAAGTAACAGGATATTCAGGAGGAGGAATCCTTATCAAGTGTGAATATGATCCAGAATACACTGAAAACCAAAAATATTTCTGTAAGGGTTCAGGGATAGTCTGTTCTGACCAAATAAAGACAGGAGATAAAAACCAGTGGGTAAATTCAGGAAGATTCTCACTGTTTGATGACACCAAATCATCAGAGTTCTGGGTGATGATCAGAGAGCTCATTGCACAGGACACTGGGACGTACCACTGTGGAGTTAATAGAGATTTATTGACAGCCATTAAGACACCAGTGGAACTGAAGGTTAAGAGAGGTGAGTCTCTCACTACTGCCTCTGTATATTTTCATATTTTACAGTTAGACTTCAGTAGAATTGGTGAAAATACAAACTATGCCGTTCTCGGAATGTTGGATAACCTTATATAGACTGCTGTTACATACTCAATTCTAATTGGCCACCGAATGTTAGACTGTTAACTTGTTTTCAATAACAGAATCTTGACAGGAAGTCACATGACAAGTTTAAGATCATGTCATTTGTACTTTGCTTGATTTTATCCAGTTTTTTCTATAAGCCACTCCTTCCTCTCTATAATATGAACATCGTTAAAGATGAGTTTGGAGAATTAACTCTGATTTCTTTGAGTAACTCCTAATTTATTAAATCTCACTGAAATGAAGCGTGGTGACGAAAAGCTCTGAACGAGTCAGACAATTCACTTCCTGTTACGTGCTAGCATGCATTCTTTTTTTAATGTGTATGTGAATTCCACGGACTGTACGCCTCCCGTATATAGTTGGATGTAACACGGATTCACAAATGAAACTAAGCCGTCCCTAGTCTAGTGGCTGCCTTCAGTACGGTACATTGTTACCCCTGCCCAAAAAATTGACAAAAGTTTAGACACCTGATCATCAAATGTCCATCATGATCTCAACACGATTATTTTGGTTTAAATAGGTGTCATGAGCGGCACAGATGTCACTGCATATGCAGGGACAAGAAGCAACATTAAGTGCAGTTATGAAGATGAATACAAATATCAAAAAAAAGCTTTCTGTAAGATGACAACAGATAAGTGGACAATATGTACAAAAACAAACAGCGAATGGTCACATAATGGCAGATTCTCAATACACGACAACAGAAGTGCAGGATTCTTCAGTGTGTTTATCAGAGAGCTGGATACGGAGGACACCGGAACATACGCATGTGCTGTTGTTCTGTCTGATGAAACCGAGATCTACACTGAAGTGAAGCTGAATGTAACAGAAGGTGAGGAGCTTTAAGACTGTTATCCTATAGAAATACTTTTTTATGTTTATACCGTCTTTACTGTGGCAGTTAAATCGGCTCTGATCATCACAACTAGTGCAATATCACTAGAATAACATGTATTACTGTATATTCTCTACAGTTAACATGTTGATTCAAAATAATGTATATCTAACAGGGTTTGACATTTTTTCCCCACTCAATAGAAGCCTTTATTTTGTCACTTATTCATTACACAGTGAAATTATTCCTTTGTAATCCCAACTTTTGGAGCTTGGGGTCAGAGCACAGGGTCAGCTATGATACAGTGCCCCTGGAGCAGAGAGGGTCAAGGGCCTTGCTCAAGGGCTCAACAGTGGCAGCTTGAACCCTGATCAACAACCCAGAGCCTTAACCACTTGATCCACCACTGTCCATTACTCCCAGTTACCAGTTCCCAGCCATTCATAACTTCTACTAGGCAAAAAATAAAAAACAGAAATATACCAGATTAACTTCATCACACATCCGATCTGATTTGTAGAGTCATACGTGAGACGTTCGTGCCCAGTTTGCAACTTGGTATTAAAACTGAAACAGTTATTTTCTTGGTCTGATTTGTTGTTTGGTGCAACTTTCCTTTCAACTTTCCTTTCAACTTTCCTTTGAGTTTCACCACATTTTTATGTCTTTTGAGACTTCAATTCAATTGCTTCAATGCATATGAACTAGCGTGCAGTTATTTGTTGCATACTGATGTCTTTGTTCAAGTATCTGCACATATTTGGCTTACATGAACTTCCCCAAGAGATGAATGTGATCATAATTTATGAAATTGGCTAGACATCATTTCCCACCACAGCAGCTTGTTACCTGCATTAAGCGGGTGTTAATTTTAAACCCCTAATGATGACAGTATATATATATATATATATATATATATATATATATATATATATATATATATATATATATATATATATATATATATATATCAGGGCTGCCAATTTTTGAGTTCAGCTTAGAGTGAGATTTTTGGTTTGATTTTTGGTGCTTTGGTTATTGGGGAGGGGCTTATGGAGGGGAGGGGCTTATAGAGGGGAGGGGCTTATCGAGGGGCATGGCTTGGTGTGAACACAAAAACACAAAATCCTTGCATTAGCAGAAGTGTATTAAGTATATACTGATTGTCAAAGTATTTGGTATCTGTACAGAATTTCTTGGGAGATTTACATTACATTTAATTTTCACAAACATTTTACAGAAATAGGATTAACATGTGATTAACATGTTCACAGATTAACGTGTGATTAACATGTTCACAGATTAACGTGTGATTAACATGTTCACAGATTAACGTGTGATTAACATGTTCACAGATTAACATGTGATTAACATGTTCACAGATTAACGTGTGATTAACATGTTCACAGATTAACGTGATTAACATGTTCACAGATTAACATGTGATTAACATGTTCACAGATTAACATGTGATTAACATGTTTACAGATTAACATGTGATTAACATGTTCACAGATTAACGTGTGATTAACATGTTCACAGATTAACGTGATTAACATGTTCACAGATTAACATGTGATTAACATGTTCACAGATTAACGTGTGATTAACATGTTCACAGATTAACGTGATTAACATGTTCACAGATTAACATGTGATTAACATGTTCACAGATTAACATGTGATTAACATGTTCACAGATTAACACGTGCGCTATTGTAAGTGCTGGTGGCTGATTTTGCAGACTTAATCATTGATTGGGATGTCGTTGACTTGACATTCTGTTCTTAGAAAACAATAATTAACATTAACTACTAGGCATGTCCAGATATTTGTCAACTCTCCTAAAGCTAACTTAATTCTATATAAACTATATAACAGCATAGGCCTATTAGTTACTAGCCTAAACTGGACGGAGACATGGAGCGCCCTGTAACTCACTGACCTGCCTGCGTTCACAATTCACACGGTGCAGATGGGAGGGAGAACGGCTGACTGCACAGTTTATGGGAATAAATTGTGTATTTCTCTAACAATTGTCACAAAAAACTCACTACACTGTCTGTCTGGTCTCTCTGCGCGTTGCTTTGCAAGATCATGCAGTGTGATTTTTTTCTCCTCACAGCTGCACAAGTCTGCGTGAGAATATGGGGGTGTGGTGTGAGAGCGTGAGAATTGGGTCAATTGCGTGAGTCTCACGCTGAATGTGTGAGAGTTGGCAGCCTTGATATATATATATATGTAACTCGTCTGATTTTGTTTTACAGATCTGTCCTTTGAGAAGACCATCAGCAAGACTGTCACTGTTGGAGAAGATTTGACCATCAGCTGCAAATACCCAGAATTCCTAGCAAGTGCTCCAAAGTTTCTCTGCAAGAGGCCTAAATTGGCTGCATGTGTGTATAAAACAACTGTTTCAGAAAGTCAAAAATATGTGAACGAGGGGAAATTCACGCTGTATGATGACAAAGAAAAACAAATCTTCAGTGTTCGTATTAGAAATGTAATTGAACAGGACTCTGGTGAATACTGGTGTGGAGCTGAAGTAAACTGGAAATCTGATCATGGATACAAGGTTTATTTCACACGGATCAACCTGGAAGTAACCCGTGAGTGACACCGGACAGTCTGTGAATTCAAACACACACAAAACAATTTCATAGCATAATCAGAATTCATAGCTAACACATTTTTATTCAAATAAATGAATTTTAGGTCATTTATATTATTAGGCAAATATATAGATAGATTATTAGCTTGTTGATAATAAATTGATTTATTTTTAAACATTTGCCAATAGAATATTTCAAGATTGAAACAAGTAAAACAAAGTAGTGTAGAAATATTTTAATATTTCGTCGCTGTCAGACGGAATCCTCGTATCTCCAAAACCGTTATTTTTCAGGAAATTAAAAATTGGATTGTCTTGCGCTAAATTCCTGTCCTCAGACGAGCACCAGAACTAGCGGGGGTCAAGATTTTTTTTTCTTTGAGCCCAGTGTTTTGAAGACATTTACCTCAGAAGACGTGTTGATTCGTTGCGACTCTTCTTGAGGAGAAATATGCCGTGAAGCTCTCCCGCGGAGTGAGGAAGAGGTGGACAGTTGAAGTGTCCAATGGAGTTATGAGATTTGCGCTCAAGCTATTTTCAATACTTTAGATTGGTTAATAACTTGTAAAAATAACAGACCCACGTGGGGACTGACCAATAGCATCGATATGTGAAAAAATATGAAATTGACAAAATTTGGACATACGAGGTTTCTGCCCGACAGCGACGATTTAGTCTTTTAATGGGAATTTTCTCACCTCACAGCAGGCAGAATTTCTGCTGTTCGTACTTACACACATAGTATGAAGTCATTTAGATCTAACAGAATAAATGATTAGTAAACAACATAATCCCGGCCTACACCAAGGTAACTATGCTTATCCTATAGTCTAATTCTATGTGCTTGGATCACTGCTAATGTGTTTCTCTCTCAGGGTTTCCTGTTTCCATTGTGATCACTGTGTGTTTAATTCTGCTGGTGCTTCTGATCGGAATCGTGTTCCTCATTGTGACTCTCCGAAAGAGATGCAAGTGTATACACACACACACACACACACACACACACACACACACACAACACAAACATAATCACAGTGCCATTGAATGTTGATTTTTGATCTTGTGACTATGTTCAGAGCTACAAATCTTCTGTCCTTGCTGACATGCTTTTAATAGCTAGCTTCGAATGGTGTCTTATTTTTAGATTAGTTAGTTAGTTTACAAGCTGTAATGTCCCAAGATAGCAATGTACAAGATGGGATTTGGTAGTCTAGTGGTTAAGGTGTTGGACTACCAATCAGAAAGTTATGAGTTTGAATGCCAGGTCCACCAATCTGCCACTGCTTAACCTCCAATTGGTCAGTTATAGAAAATGAGATGATTTGTAAGTCACTCTGGATAAGGGCATCTTCCAAATTCTGTAAAAAGATATCTAGTGTTATTGATCTGTCAAATCAGAACAACTCAACTAGTGCAGTGTAGCACAATCAACAGCTAAAGCACAGGATGAGAAATAAATAAGTTTATATGATTTCTGAACCCCTCCTCGAACCGCCACCTTATTGTGGTGGAGGGGTTTGCGTGCCTGAATGATCCTAGGAGCTATGTTGTCTGGGGCTTTCTGCCCCTGGTAGGGTCCCCCAAGGCAAACAGGTCCTGGGTGACAGGCCAGACTAAGAGCGGTTCAAATACCCCTTATGAGTAATTTAATAATGAGGTCCGTGACGTCGCCCGGTATGGCGCAACCGGGGCCCCACTCTGGAGCCAGGCCCGGGGTTGGGGCTCACATGCGAGCGCCTGGTGGCCGGGTCTTACCCCACGGGGCCCGGCCGGGCTCAGCCCGAAGGAGCGACGTGGGGCCGATCTCCTGTGGGCCCACCACCTGCAGGAGGGACCGTAAGGGGCTGGTGCAATGTGGATTGGGTGGCAGTCGAAGGCGTGGGCCTCGGCGACCCAATCCCCGGACACGGAATCTGGCTCTAGGGACATGGAATGTCACCACGCTGGGGGGAAAGGAGCCTGAGCTGGTGCGGGAGGTTGAGAGATACCGAATAGAGATAGTTGGGCTTGCCTCCACGCACAGCTTGGGCTCTGGAACCCAACTCCTTGAGAGAGGCTGGACTCTCTACTACTCTGGAGTTGCCCGCGGTGAGAGGCGGCGGGCTGGTGTGGGCTTGCTCATAGCCCCCCAGCTCAGCAGCCATGTGTTGGAGTTCACCCCAGTGAACGAGAGGGTCGTTTCCCTGCGCCTGCGGGTCGGGGATAGGTCTCTCACTGTTATTTGTGCTTACGGGCCAAATGGCAGTGTAGAGTACCCGACCTTCTTGGCGTCTCTGGAAGGGGTGCTGGAAAGTGCTCCAACCGGGGACTCCATCGTTCTACTGGGGGACTTCAACGCTCATGTGGGCAGCGACAGTGACACCTGGAGGGGCGTGATTGGGAGGAACGGCCCCCCCGACCTGAACCCGAGTGGTGTTCTGTTATTGGACTTCTGTGCTAGTCACAGTTTGTCCATAACGAACACCATGTTCAAGCATAAGGGTGTCCATCAGTACACATGGTACCAGGACACCCTAGGTCGGAGGTCGATGATTGACTTTGTGGTTGTTTCATCTGACCTCCGGCCGTATGTCTTGGACACTCGGGTGAAGAGAGGGGCGGAGCTGTCAACTGATCACCACCTGGTGGTGAGTTGTATCCGATGGCGGGGGAGGAAGTTGGACAGACTTGGCAGACCCAAACGTTCTGTGAGGGTCTGCTGGGAACGTTTGACAGAGTCTCCAGTCTGAGAGAACTTCAACTCCCACCTCCGTCAGAGCTTCATCCAGATCCCGAGGGAGGTTGGAGACATTGAGTCCGAGTGGACCATGTTCTCCACCTCCATTGTCGATGCAGCCACTCGGAGCTGTGGCCGTAAGGTCTCCGGTGCCTGTCGTGGCGGCAATCCCCGAACCCGGTGGTGGACCCCGGAAGTAAGGGATGCCGTCAAGCTGAAGAAGGAGTCCTATCGAGCCTGGTTGGCTCGGGGGACTCCGGAGGCAGCTGATAGGTACCAGAGGGCCAAGCGAGCTTCAGCCCGGGTGTTTGCGGAGGCAAAAACTCGGGTCTGGGAGGAGTTCGGTGAGGCCATGGAGAAGGACTATCGGTTGGCCTCGAAGAAATTCTGGCAAACCGTCCGGCGCCTCAGGAGGGGGAAGCAGTGCCCTGCTCACACTGTTTACAGTGGGAGTGGGAATCTGCTGACTTCGACTGGGGACATCCTCGGACGGTGGAAGGAGTACTTCGAGGTTCTCCTCAACCCCACCGACATGTCTTCCATTGAGGAAGCAGAGACTGAGGGCTCAGTTGTGGACTCGTCGATCCCCCAAGCTGAGGTCACTGAGGTAGTTGAGAAACTCCTCAGTGGCAAGGCACCGGGGGTGGATGAGATCTGCCCTGAGTACCTCAAGTCTCTGGATGTTGTGGGGCTGTCTTGGTTGACACGCCTCTGCAATGTCGCATGGAGGCTGGGGACAGTGCCTCTGGACTGGCAGACTGGGGTGGTGGTCCCTCTGTTTAAGAAGGGGGACCGGAGGGGGATCACACTCCTCAGCCTCCCCGGAAAAGTCTATGCCAGGGTATTGGAGAGGAGAATTCGGCCGTTAGTCGAACCTCGGATTCAGGAGGAACAATGCGGGTTTCGTCCCGGTCGTGGAACACTGGACCATCTCTATACCCTCGCCAGGTTGCTGGAGGGTTCATGGGAGTTTGCCCAACCAGTCCACATGTGCTTTGTGGATCTGGAGAAGGCATTCGACTGTGTCCCTCGTGGTGACCTGTGGGGGGTGCTCTGGGAGTATGGGGTCCGGGGCCCTCTGCTAAGGGCTGTCCGGTCCCTATATGACCGGAGCAGGAGTTTGGTTCGCATTGCCGGCAGTAAGTCAGACTTGTTCCCGGTGCATGTTGGACTCCGGCAGGGCTGCCCTTTGTCACCGGTCCTGTTCATTATCTATATGGACAGGATTTCTAGGCGCAGTCGGGGGCCGGAGGGAGTCTGGTTTGGGGACCACAGGATTTCGTCTATGCTTTTTGCAGATGATGTTGTCCTGTTGGCTTCCTCAAATCAGGACCTTCAGCGTGCACTGGGACGGTTTGCAGCCGAGTGTGAAGCGGCGGGGATGAGAATCAGCACCTCCAAGTCTGAGGCCATGGTTCTCAACCGGAAAAGGGTGGCTTGCCCCCTTCAGGTTGGTGGAGAGCTCCTGCCTCAAGTGGAGGAGTTTAAGTATCTTGGGGTCTTGTTCACAAGTGAGGGAAGGATGGAGCGGGAGATCGACAGGCGGATCGGTGCATCTTCTGCAGTGATGCGGTCGATGTACCGGTCTGTTGTGGTAAAGAAAGAGCTGAGCCGCAAGGCGAAGCTCTCTATTTACCAGTCGATCTACGTTCCTACCCTCACCTATGGTCATGAGCTTTGGGTCATGACCGAAAGGACAAGATCCCGGATACAGGCGGCCGAAATGAGTTTCCTCCGCAGGGTGGCCGGGCGCTCCCTTAGAGACAGGGTGAGGAGCTCGGTCACCCGGGAGGAGCTCAGAGTAGAGCCGCTGCTCCTCCACATCGAGAGGAGTCAGCTAAGGTGGCTCGGGCATCTGTTCCGGATGCCTCCTGGACGCCTCCCTGGGGAGGTGTTCCGGGCATGTCCAACCGGGAGGAGGCCCCGTGGAAGACCTAGGACACGCTGGAGGGACTATGTCTCTCGGCTGGCCTGGGAACGCCTCGGTATTCCCCCGGAAGAGCTGGAGGAAGTGTCTGGGCAGAGGGAAGTCTGAGCGTCCTTGCTTAGACTGCTGCCCCCGCGACCCGGCCCCGGATAAGCGGTAGAAAATGGATGGATGGATGGATGGATGATTTCTGAATTAAGACAGTGGAGAAAACTAAGGTTGGTGGCTGATTCAAGCGGTAGACTTAAAGGTTAGGCTGAAAGGAAAGGTGTGAACTGTTGGTAACAGAAAGGGAAGGAGAGTGTAGGTGGTGAAAATTGTCCGTAGTGTGTGACTACGTGAGTGAATGAGAGTGTGTGTGCCCTGCGATGGGTTGGCACTCCGTCCAGGGTGTATCCTGTCTTGATGCCCAATGACGCCCATGTATTTAATGAGGGTCCATCATTAAATACACAACAGAAATCATGCTCCAAATCAGCACCCTTGTTTCTGAAGTAGACCAAATCAACATGCACAGTGTCCCTGATGCACCAACCTCCAAAATCCTCCAAAATCTCGTCTGGCAAAAGTAACTTTTCCCCCCAAGAGTCTTAAAATTGCACATGATCTCACCAGGATCAGAGAAGGGGATAAGTGTAAATAGAGTATTGTTATACTGAGTGTGCTGTTTTCCAGTGTTTTATCAATAATATCCTCAAAGCCATGCTGGGGGAAATTTGTCCTAGAGTTTATTTATTAATCTATTCACCATTCATGGAGACCCATGACATCCTGAATCTCTCACTTTCCTCACTTAGGTAGACTCTTCAGAGAATCTGGTTAGGACAGTGAAATCCCAGTAAGTTGGAAAAAGTCCCTGTAACTTGGAAAAAGACCTAAACTACACCTCACTGAGTATGTCTTCAAGAGAATGTCCCCAGCTGAATGAAATTAGGATGTCAGGAATGGAGAGCTTGTGACAGTTAAACTTGCACTTGGGGGAATAGTGCCACTTTGAGGGGGCAGCATAGCGCTTTGATATTTATATAGAACGTAAAAGCTATTTTATGAAAGCCAAGAGATGGCAATTAAGACTTTAAAGTCCCAGCTGGGAGTTTTTCATCTCACAATTCTAGTTCAACTTTTCCTACCATCCTAGTTTAAGGAATACTAATGCTGACTCACTGTCATGTCTTGGTTTTAACATTTCCTGTCCCAGTTACTGCTACATTTGATCATATATATATATATATATATATATATATATATATATATATATATATATATATATATATATATATATATATATATATACGTATATATACATATATATATATATATATATATATACGTATATATACGTAATAACATTACACATGCATTTGGTTTCTGTTTCTTTATGCAGAAAGATTAAAATGTCAATTTTATTTTTCTTTTTCCATGCAGGCCCAGAAACAATGATGCACACTTTCAGAAGGGTGAGTACAAACCAACAGAAAAAAAAAAAATGGTCACGTGATTTGTGCCATTCATTAATTTTGACAATAATATTTCCTCGTTTCAGACAAATGAAGTTTATGCAAATGACCCGAATGTTTTTCCTCTCAGAAGTCTACCACCGTCTCCCTACCAGACTCTGGACAGCAACACCATCCAACCAGATCCTATCTACCAAAGTCTCATGCATTAAACCTAACAGCCAAATTTACGTCTACCAAAGTGTGAAATAAAGCTGATAACTTTTCCATTAAACTGGTCTGGTCTGGATTCAAATCCCAACAAGATTAATATATTTACTTCACACAATTCAGTTTCAGTCCCTCAAAATGTATTTAATCAACACTAAACGTTTATTGTTGTAGTATTCTGGTTTTGGTATTTTTCATCATTAATCATAATTTTGAATTTTCTACTTTAATCATTTTATCATTCATTCATTCATTCATTCATTCATTCATTTTCATAGCCTGTGCCTATCTCAGGCATCATCGGGCATCAAGGCAGGATACACCCTGGATGGAGTGCCAACCCATCACAGGGCACACACACACTCTCATTCACTCACGTAATCACACACTACGGACAATTTTCCAGGGATGCCAATCAACCTACCATGCATGTCTTTGGTCCTGGGGAGGAAACTGGAGTACCTGGAGGAAACCCCCGAGGCACGGGGAGAACATGCAAACTCCACACACACAAGGTGGAGGCGGGAATCGAAACCCCAACCCTGGAGGTGTGAGGCGAACGTGCTAACCACTAAGCCACCGTGCCCCCCATGTATATTTATATTTAGCATATTTATCCTGGCCAGGGTTGAAGTATATCTTAACCCTAACCCTAATCTTGGTTTAACCATCCCATCAAAGATAATTTGAGCAAAGGATTTATTAAAATTATCCAGGTATTGCTTATTCATTTATGAGGTACAAAGTGCATCACAGTGTCGCATGATGCACAAACAATACTATTCTTCAGACTACTTCATGGAATCCCCTGTTTTTATACACAGCCTCTGTATGTGTGTGCATTCATTCATTCATTCATTTTCTACCGCTTATCCGAACTACCTTGGGTCACGGGGAGCCTGTGTCTATCTCAAGCGTCATCGGGCATCAAGGCAGGATACACCCTGGTCAGAGTGCCAACCCATCACAGGGCACTATTTAAAACACTATTTAAATGTTTTGAATATTAAAAAACATACAGCTCGTACTGTGGTGTGATTCAAAGTGATGAATCCTATGCAAACACATTTACAAATAAAAAAAATCTACTGTGACCGAGTTCATGTGAATGTGTTTCTGCTGCACTTTACACACTTCACACATATATTTGCTGAGATGTTTTCTTACACATTCAGAAGGAGAAGTGGTCATTACTTCAGTTTTTTTTAAGACACAGATGAAGACATGACACTTACACAGAGCTGGACAGAGACAGTAACAGGAGCTTTAATATCTTTCTGAAGCGGAGTTGGTGTGGACATCTGTAAGAGTGAACTCTTGTATTCTATTAATCTTTATATTATTCTTTATAATAACCTTTCGTTGTATGTTTATGTTCTGTAAAGCTGCTTTGAGACGTCACTTGTAAAAAGCGCTATACAAATAAACTTGAATTGAATTGAATGGAATTGAAGGTTCATGAATTAACTGTTCACAGTATGTTGAAACGCTGTCACGGAGCCTAATGATGCAAAGACACTTCTATTGGTCAGATTACTTCATGCAACTGACCAGAGGCTTATTTTTGTGTTTGAAATTTGAAAGCATTTGTATTGTGCCTATGAAGTTCACACATATTTCAGACACACTTCCTGTTCAGCTCTTTCTCACACAGATAGAAGGGGATGTGGGTGCAGAATCACTTTATGGGTAAGACACAGATGAAGACACAACACATTCACAGAGCTGGACAGAGACAGTAACAGTGTGTAACAGAACAGGAGCTTTAATATCTTCCTGAAGCAGAGTTGGTGTAGAGATCTGTGAGAGTGAACTCAGGATGAAGATCCTCCTCATCGTCACCCTCTGTCTGATCTCAGGTAAAGAAATGCACTTTAAAATATTCCTCACTAACAGCAGCAGTGTTACATGAAGGAAGGTTTTACTCAGATGGATTTTTGATGTTTTGTTAGATGGAGGAGCCTCAAAGGAAGTAACAGGATATTCAGGAGGAGGAATTCTTATTAAGTGCAAGTATGATACAGAATACACACAAAATGCTAAATATTTCTGCAAGGTTTCATGGGCAGACTGTTCTGAACAAATAAAGACAGGAGCTAAAAACCAGTGGGTAAATTCAGGAAGATTCTCACTGTTTGATGACACCAGATCATCAGAGTTCTGGGTGATGATCAGAGAGCTCACTGTACAGGACACTGGGACGTACCAGTGTGGAGTTTATAGAGATTTATTGATAGCCATTGAAACACCAGTGGAGCTGAAAGTAAAGAAAGGTGAGTCTCCCAAAACTGCCTTCTGAACATTCAGCATCAGTCATATTAGCTGCACTAAATGTATGAACAGTAGGTGATTGAATTGTTATATAAAACTCACTAGGCACTTTATTAGGAACACCTGTAAACTTCAACATTCATGCAATTATTTTATTAGCCAATAATGTGAGCCACCCCAAGGCTGGTGCCAATTCCCCCTCCTTGCCAAAAGAGGTCATCCACCTCAGACATCTGCTCTACTGGCCAGTGGACTTCCTCACACATTATCACTGTAATACACTGTACTGTCACCAGCTCACACATCACTGATGTCCTGATAGTTATACTACAACACTTATTTGGGAGAAATGTCTTTTTGTATAATTTTTATGATTTTTCATAATTAAAAAAATAACAATAACTTCACAGTACAGTGTATTACAGTGAAGTTATTGACTGTTTTTTTAGTTTTCGCTTTTTGGGTTTTGCACTTTGCAGACGGTCCCTTGGAATCTGTTTCTCAGCCGTCTGCACATAGAGACTTGTGTATTGTTTCCACCGCAGAGGAAAGCTGATTTTGAGGAAAAATTGGGTTGTAGCTGCATCTCTACATTACTACTATAAAAAAAGAGGTGTTATTTGTGTAGTAACAGCGTTTAGCTCAGGAGTTATTGACTCAGGAAACTGTGAATCTGTGAATATGTGACCAACTTTACTTAAGTGTTAAAATTTTGATGTCATGAATACGAAGACGACTCAATTAGACATTGAACATTTTATTTGAAAGTAACCTTCAACCCAGCGTCTTTTTTGTTAAGGTTAGTTCAAACTGTTCAAAATATTTTTGTTTGCCTGCAGAAATAAAATTTCGTTTACTCGGTAGCAGTTCATTGATTTCATAAATGCAACACACTACAGTTTTTTTCTATACTTTCCATAATGGTAAAAAACGATATATGCGGCTGTTATCTTCATTTTAGATGTCAAAAGGGTTTTGTGGCTCCCTGTGTTTTTTTTTTCTGTGGGAAACGGGTCCAAATGGCTCTTTGAGTGTTTAAGGTTGCCGACCCCTGGGTTGGGACAACACAAGTCCCAATTTTTAGCCTGTACATGAGCTTTACTTTTCAGATGCTTTTAAATTAATGGTGCATGCTTGAACACACATACACACAGGAATTTGACCATCAGCGCTCGTCTAGCAACTTTACAGAATACACAAATCAATACACAAATCGTGCAACAAAAAACCTGCACTATGATGTGTTGGAAAGGCTTCGTGACTTCGGCTTGATGCGGAGACCAAGCCTCCAGTCCTTGGCATCGCCTGATAACGGGGACCAGGAGAGGGGATTCTGAAAGCAGTGCTTGAGGAAGCAGAAGCGCAGTAAGCAAGCGGGTGTCCGTGCAAGGCTAAAAACAACCCTAGCCGGCCAGCTCTCCCGTCCATTCTACTTTCCAGTGTTTGCTCCCTGGACAATAAATTGGACTACATCTGACTCGAACGCACTACATGGTGAGAGTTTAGAAACTGCTGCATCTTTGTTTTCACAGAGACGTGGCTCAGCGACAGAGTTCCAGATGCCGCCATTCAGCTAGATGGGCTCACCTCGTTTTGTGCCAACAGAAATGCCACTCTGTGTGTTAAGGCTCACGGTGGTGGTGTGTGTGTTTACATCAACATGGAATGGTGCAAGAACAATGGTGCTTGTTTCTAGTTACTGCTCATCTCTAGTGGAGTTTGTAACTGTTAGATGCAGGCCATTTTATTTACCACGGGAATTCACCACGGTTTTCATTGTCGGAGTGTAAATGAGAGAACTCTGGGGCTATTAGCGATCTGCAGAATGTTCACACCAATGGACTGTGTATCATCGCCGGAGATTTCCATCATGCAAATTTAAAATCAGTGCTCCCTAAATTCACGCTGGATCTTGTTTACACAAACATTCCCAGTGAGCATTGTGTGGAGCCCCGCCCCTTGTCATGCGGAGCCCCGCCCCCACCTCGGCTACACAGACCACATCTACGTTACACTAATTCCAGAATACAGATCATTTGTTAGATGCTCTAAACTGGTTATGAAGCAGGTGAAAACCCGGCCAGCAGGAGACAATCTGCTCTTCAGGACTGCTTTGAGTGCACTGACTGGAACGAACATCTTCAGGGAGGCTGCAACCAACGGCAACTCCATCAACTTGGATGAGTACACGGCATCAGTGACCAGCTACATCGGCAAGTGCATTGATGAGGTGACTGTCTCCAAGACAATCACCACACACTTCAACCAGAAGCTATGGATGACTGCTAAAGTGCGTGCGCTGCTGAAGACTAGAGACCTAGACTTCAGAACATGGGACAGGGCGGCCCTAAGAACAGCAAGGGCCAAACTGTCCCGAGCCATCAGAGAAGCAAAGTGCGTACATGCCCAGACAATCCACAGCCACTTCCAGGACAGTGGAGACACCCGGCGCATGTGGCAGGGCATATAGGCGATCACGAAATACAAGACAGCCTCACCTGCCAGTGATAGAGATGCCTCCCTCCCAGATGTGCTGAATGACTTATATGCACGGTTTGAGATGCAGAACAACGTGGCAGCAAGAAAGACCATCCCTCCCACCAACGATCAGGCTGACGTGAAGGAGAACTCTATGCAGAGTTAACCCATGGAACGCTGCAGGACCAGACAACTGGCAGGGTGCTCAGGGAATGCGCAGAACAGCTAGCGGATGTCTTCACTGACATATTCAACATTTCCCTGAGCAGGGCTGTTGTTCCAACATGCCTCAAGACAACCACCATTGTCCTCATTCCAAAGAAGTCTACAGTGTCCTGCCTCAATGACTATCGTCCCATCAAACTCACACCTATAGTTATGAAGTGCTTCAAGAAGCTTGTCATGAGGCACATCAAGACCCAGTTTCCACCCTTACTGGACCCACTACAGTTTGCGTATCGTCCAAACCGATCCACGGACGATGCCATTTCCACGGCCCTTCATTTAGCCCTCACCCACCTGGACAATAAAAGACACTTACGTACGAATGCTGTTCATGGCTTCTGCATAATACTCACTGCTATTTGTGTATGTGACATATAAAATATGAATTCCTCAACATTTCCTGTATTTCCCAGCCTTTTCTTTGTGTATTTTTGTAGTCACTATGCCTAATTGCCTCTCCTCATACTGCCACCCACCTTTTGAAAATACACCCTCCCATGGGATGAATAACTACAAAATACCCCCAAACATTCAGCAACTAACACATTGTACACTTACAACATGCAGCCCATGTCATCAAGATGTTTGTAGACAGATGGTGTGGAGAAATACTATGAACCAGGTGGTAAGGGGAAGGCTCTCCACGAGAGACTTAAATCGTGAATGTGGTGAATAAACCACCTTAATTCATGCAGTTCTTAGAAACAAATTCAGTTTAGGGATGTGTATCTTGCTATAACACCCCTAATACTTGTATTAATCAGTTACGTATATTGTAAGCATGGTTTGAACTTGCTTTTAACAGGGTCCTTGGTCTCTAGAGACGTGACTGCATATGCTGGGACAAGAAGCAACATCAAGTGCAAATATGATGAAGAATACAAAGACAAACCTAAATCCTTCTATAAGATAGAAGAGACAGATCAGTGGAGTTTTAATCAAATACGTACAAATACAAAGAGTGAATGGTCACATAAAGGCAGATTCTCAATTCATGACAAGAGAAGTGCAGGATTCTTCAGTGTGTTTATCAGAGAGCTGAATATGGAGGACACTGGAACATACGCATGTGTTGTTGTGACTGATGAAACAGAGATCTATACTATAGTGAAGATTAATGTAACAGAAGGTGAGGAGCTGATAAGACTATTGTCTTCCTTTTTTATACATAAACATATACAGTTAATCAGAATTATTGCAAAGGTCAAATGTTACTTTGTCAAATTGTGATATGATGAATGTATCGTATATAAACTGACGTGACTGGTTGTGATTTGTAGGTTTGTCCTATGAGAAGTCCATCAGTGAGACTGTCCATATAGGACAAGATTTGACTGTAAGCTGTAATTATCCAGAATCCCACAGGAACGACAATAAATTTTTCTGCAAACGGACTGCAACTGCTGCTTGTTCTTATGTTTTGACTGTTAAAGAAAGTAGAAAGAATGTAAAAAAGGGACATCTCTCCCTGTATGATGACAGAGAAAAACAAATCCTTACTGTGAGCCTCAAAAATATGGCTGAGCAGGACGCTGGTGAATATTGGTGTGGAGCTGAAGTGAACTGGAAATCTGATCATGGCTACAAGGTTTATTTCACACGGATCAACCTGGAAGTAACTGGTGAGTGACACTGACCATTTTATATCTTGACCTTTGGACTTTTCAGAAAAACAGTGCATCCAGAAAGTATTCACAGTGCTTCACTTTTTCCACTTTTTCTTATGTTACAGCCTTAATTCCAAAATGGATTCAATTCATTCTTTTTCTCAAAATTCTTCAAACAATATCCCATAATGACGAGGAAAAACATTTGTTTGAAATCTTTGCAAATTTATCAAAAATAAAAAAGGAAAAAAAACTAACTTTTTTCACTGATCTATTAGTTCCTCAGGAGCTCTATGTTGCACAACTACAAACTGTTGTAGAATGGACATTATTTACATTATTTCCTGTCCAGTGTCACCCAAATGAGCATGGGTTCCCTTCTGAGTCTGGTTCCTCCTGGGGTTTCTTCCTCATATCACCTCAGGGAGTTTTTCCTTGCCACCTTCAGCTTTGGCTTGCTCATTATGGATAGATGTAAGAGTAGTATAGTATAGTAACAATTTTCTTTTTAATTCTTTTTCTATACTTACGTAAAGCTGCTTTGAGACAATGTGAATTGTTAAAAGTGCTATACAATAAATTTAATTGAATTTCTTTTCATTTAAATGTACATAAGTATTCACAGCCTTTGCTGTGACACTCAAAATTGAGCTCAGGTGCATCCTCTTTCCACTGATCATCCTTGAGATGTTTCCACAACTTGATTGGAGCATCTACACCTGTCTATATAAGGTCCCACAGTTAACAGTGCATGTCAGAGCACCAAACAAACCATAAAGTCCAAGGAATTTTCTTTAGACCTCTGAGACAGAATTGTATTGAGGCACAGATCACAGATCTTCTTCAGCATTGAAGGTCCCAATAAGCACAGTGGCCTCCATTATCTGTAAATGGAAAAAGTTTGGAAGCACCAGAACTCTTCCTGGAGTCGGCTGCCTGGCCAAAGTGAGTGATCAGGTGAGAAGGCCTTAATCAGGAAGGTCTCCAAGAACCTCAGACTGAGGAGAAGGTTCAATCAAAGATTTCAAACAAACATCTTTCACGTTGTAATTATGGGGTATTGTTTGTAGAATTTTGAGGAATATAATAAATTTAATCCATATTTTATTAAGGCTGTAACATAAAAAAATGTGGTAAAAGTGAAGCAATGTGAATACTTTCCGTATGCAGTGTATCTCTAAACTTTCTATGGCGATTTCCTTAGCTAAGCAGTAAAAGTTTCTAAAGGTTCTGTCCTAAAAATTTGACAAATACAGTAAAACATACATACAGTGCATATTGAATGCATGTGCTGGTTTCATTTATAATGTAATAAACTATCATTGTTTTTTTTTTGATCCATGACTCCCAACATCATCTCCGCTTACATCGACTTCTCCTCCAGCACAGCACTGTTTAAATGTACACCATGCCTAAGTGTAACTACATGATTTTCTTCAATCTTTTAAGATATGACTGAATAAATAACATCTACACTATATGGCCAAATGTACAAGGACATATGACCATCAAAGACATATTTCAGCTTTACCTACAGTAACTATTGTCACAGAATTGGAAGCAAACCCATTGCATGCTTTAGCATTAAGCGATTTCACTTCACTGGAACTAAGAGGCCCAAACATGTTACAGTATATCAATGTGCCATTCACAAAATGAGGTTCATGAAGGCATGGTTTGTGAAGATTGCTGTAGAAGATCTTAAATGGTCTTCACATAGCCATGACATTGACCCACCATCGAATTCCAATGCTCTTGCGGCTGTATGGACGAAACCCTACAGCCAAGCTTTGGGGAAATGTTTTACTAAATGACTGAAGGTTATTAGAACTGCAGAGGGGAAGGGGATTAAATCTTGAATGGGATGTTCAGCAATAATATTTGTTAAACATATGCTACTCAGATGTCCACACACATTTCTTTTGACCATATAGTGTATGTAGTTTTAACATGACCGAATGACTGATGACTCATTTTCTTCCAGGATTTCCAGTTGTGGTCATCGTGTTAGCGATCCTCTTGCCACTTTTGTGTATAATCTCATCCCTCGGTGTGATTCTATATAAGAGATACAAGCGACAAGGCACGTACACACAAACACACACACACACACCAGGTATTTGTGCTTTTATTCCACATAATCTTTCCCCTGATATATCTTATGTGTGTGCACACATGCCTGAGATCTTCACCAGTAACAACTTGAAAGTGATGAAGTGGTTGCCATAAATACCTTCATGCCATGCCACTTCTTTTTCTTTCATGAATGTGTCCATTAATGCGATTGCAAAATCACCAAATACTATAGGGACTGTCTTCCTTTTCTTGCTGAAAGGTTGGCGAACTGAAAGAACGACATATGAAGATCAGCAGAGCCGATATCACTTTTTGTTTCATCCACGAATGACAATTACCAGTTTGTTAATGGACTACAAGTATCACTTCACTCAAAATTAGCAGGTCTACGGCTTTCATTCAGACTTAAAGTGAAGGGTCTGTGCTCTGCTGTGTGCAATATCAGTTTTTTAAGTGAATTTAAAATATGATACAATACATAGAATGATTCTTTCACTTGTTCAAAAACACTGATTTGTTTAGGTATTAAACACTGCAACAGCGTAGACAGTAATGTAGAACTGAATCATGTCCAAAACTCTTCTTAGAGAGTTTGCTCAGATTTACGACACTATCCTTCATCCCCAGTGTATCCCATGACCATGTCATATGTCTTGCATCATCACGCACAACTGTTCCATGTTACTCTTAATAAGCAATCCTGTTTAATTCCATTTCTATGGACTTTGTTGTCAAGCTTGTATTGCATTTATGTGTTGTCATGTGTGCCACAGTATTGTTCGGTGTTTCTATGTTCTTCATACAATGCAATTGATGTTTATTCTTGTTTTTACATCTTTGGCTTTGTTATGGCTTAAAACATGCTCAAAACTGTTACTACATAACAGTACACATGTCAAAAGGGTTTCAGTCATACATGTAGTTTCTGTACTTATCAAGCTCATAGTAACACTTGTTCTTTTTAATGTCATCGTCTCCATGTACAGTAGGTCAAGCAACAACTGCACAGACTTACAGAGAGGTGAGTACATTCACTCAATTTGTTAACTTTTCACATTTCAGGCTTTTAATACTTACTTTTTGTTTGTCATTTCAGTCTAACAGCGGAGTTGAAAATGAAGCCGAGGCTGTTTATGACAGTGTAAACGTCAACGTCTACCAGTTCGATCCAGTCTATGAAAATCTCAGTTTTTAATGTGACCAACATGCTTTAGTCTATCAGAATGTAAAGCCACTGAGCTTAAAGCGTCTTAATCCAAAAACCATTATGATTTAATGTCAGATTATATTTGTAACTTATAATGATGAAAATCAGCCAGAGTTTGTTTCCTGTCCCTCTCAAAAAGATATAAACATACAGCTACAATATGCTAACAAATAAGGAAGGATGTGTGGTGAGAGAAATAGTTATGTTAATGAACAATAGACTTTAACAAAAAGAGGTAACCAAACCCAGTACTGCATCCCAAATGAGGAAAATATAGTCTGATGTGATCTTTGTACTTTTTGCTTTAACATAAAATGTTTAATTTCATGTTAGTGTGTTCCTTGTGAGTAATGTTGAGGTGGCAGACAGGAGGGAAATGTAGTGTGGGATTGATGCAGACATGTAAGGTATATATAAATGCCATTTCTTAAAATAAAATAATTCATTTGAAGTTGAGTAAAAGTCTGTTTGTTTCCTCAGTTATCCAATTAATGTTTTTCTCAGTAAAATGACAAGCTTGACTAACTTGCCTCCCCACAGCATTGAATCTAACTATAAAGTGTTAAAATATTATGTCCACTATTGTTGTTACATGTTGGATTCCAATATTTCTATTAGTAGCTTGTATATATTGTCAGAGGTGGGTAGTAACGAATTACATTTACTTCATTACATTTCACTTGAGTACATTTCTTTGGGTAACTTGTACTTTTTGAGTATAATTAAAGATGCGTACTTTTACTCTTACTCAAGTAGATTTTTAGTGGAAAAACTTTACTTTTACTTTGCTACAATCGGTGGCGTTCCTCCGTTACTCAAATGGTAATAAATGAGATTTAATAAATAATAATTAGTTTATATGACAAGTCTCGCGAGATGTTGGAGAGGCTGCTGTGCGAGAGTATGCTGCGCATCTCCGGCTGAAGTATAGCGCGCCTTTAGTTGGAAGATGATGGCTGAAGCAGTGGAAGACGTTTGCGCTTTCTTTATTAGTGTAATAAAGAGAAAACATGTAGTGAGCAGTGGTTCTGGAGACATAGAGGCTACAGTAACATAGAGGCTGACAGAGAGGCTACAGTAACATAGATTATAAGGGCTGCGGAGGCTCAAGTGGTTAAGGCTCTGGATTGTTGATTGGAAGATCAGGGTTTCAAGCCCCAGCACTACCACTATTGGGCCCATGAGCAAGGTCCTTCACTCTCTCTGCTACATGGGTGCAGTATTATGGCTGACCCCAAACTCCAAAGTTGCTACATGCAAAGAAAAAATTTCACTGTGCTGTAATGTATATGTGATAAAAAATAAAGGCTTCTGTTGTATTATCACTCTGTACAACTGAACTGAGCAGAAAAGCATCTCCGAATTCACAACAAAACGAACCTTAGGTAAGTAAATGGGATACAACCTATACAATACCTCAGCGATACAACCTGAGGTAAATGGGATACAACCTATTTATTCAAAATTCAGTAGCATTAGCAACACTGAGCACAAATATATAATTACATTTACAGCATTTAGCAGACACCCTTATTCAGAGCGACTTACATTTTATACAACTGAGCAATTGAGGTTTAAGGGCCTTGCTCAGGGGCCCAGCAGTGGCAGCCTGGTGAACTTCTCGGGTCACGTGGAGCCTGTGCCTATCTCAGGCGTCATCGGGCATCAAGGCAGGATACACCCTGGACGGAGTGCCAACCCATCGCAGGGCGCACACACACTCATTCACTCACGCACTCACACACTACGGACAATTTTCCAGAGATGCTAATCAACCTACCATGCATGTCTTTGGACCGGGGGAGGAAACCGGAGTACCCGGAGGAAACCCCCGAGGCACAGGGAGAACATGCAAACTCCACACACACAAGGGGGAGGCGGGAATCGAACCCCCAACCCTGGAGGTGTGAGGCGAATGAGGTGTGAGGTGTGAGGCCCCCCCCCCCCCAACATCCCACATGATAATTATAAATTACAGGGTAATGTTGATTGCTCAATCTCATCTCAAGTATGGAGGGGTTTCATTAGGCATCTCTGTAAGTCTGACATCAGGCAAAAGTTACACCATTCAATTTGCAATCCAGTAGTGTTAAACAATTTTACATTTTATTCCTTCACTGTCAAGGCTTCACTTACCTGAAAAAGAAACATTCATGCCTCTACTTCACCTCTCAAACTCCCAAAAACACATTTCCTGTTGTTTTCTTCCTCTTTTTTCCCCATGTGGTTACACTCCCACCTGCTGGTAAAGGCAATAAACATGTAACTAAAAAAACTATTTAAAGGAATTATTAAATGAAACTGAGATGTATTAGCACAAATTTAAAAGATCCACAGAACCACCATAAATGTAATGGAAGTTGAAAGGACTAACCAGTAGAGTAGATGCTTCTTTTGGGATTTCTGTGCTTAGAATCAGGACATGATTCATGTGGTCATTAAGGGTTACAGGAAGTGAAACACCACTACATAAGGCCACCACCTTGTATTAATACTTATGAATAGTGTAAGCATGGTTTGAACTTGCTTTTAACAGGGTCCTTGGTCTCTAGAGACGTGACTGCATATGCTGGGACAAGAAGCAAAATCAAGTGCAAATATGAGGATGAATACAAAGACAAACCTAAATCCTTCTATGAGATAGAAGAGACAGATCGGTGGAGTTAATCAAATACGTACAAAAACAAACAGTGAATGGTCACATAAAGGCAGATTCTCAATTCATGACAACAGAAATGCAGGATTCTTCAGTGTGTTTATCAGAGAGCTGAATATGGAGGACACTGGAACATACAAATGTGCTGTTGTTCTGCCTGAGATCTACACTATAGTGAAGCTGAATGTAACAGAAGGTGAGGAGCTTTAAGACTGTTATCCTATAAAAATACTTTTTATATTTATACCGTCTTTACTGTGCCAGTTAAATCAGCTCTGATCATCACAACTAGTGCAATATCACTAGAATAGCATGTATTACTGTATATTCCCTACAGTTAACATGTTGATTCAAAATAATGTATATCTAACAGGGTTTGACATTTTTTCCCCACTCAATAGAAGCCTTTATTTTGTCACTTATTCATTACACAGTGAAATTATTCCTTTGTAATCCCAACTTTTGGAGCTTGGGGTCAGAGCACAGGGTCAGCTATGATACAGTGCCCCTGGAGCAGAGAGGGTCAAGGGCCTTGCTCAAGGGCTCAACAGTGGCAGCTTGAACCCTGATCAAAAACCCAGAGCCTTAACCACTTGAGCCACCACTGTCCATTACTGCCAGTTACCAGTTCCCAGCCATTCATAACTTCTACTAGGAAAAAAAACAGAAATATACCAGATTAACTACATCACACATCCGATCTGATTTGTAGAGTCATACGTGAGACGTTCGTGCCCAGTTTGCCACTTGGTATTAAAACTAAAACAGTTATTTTCTTGGTCTCCTTTATTGTTTGGTGCAACTTTCCTTTCAACACTGGGGTTAGTAACCGCAGGTGAGTTTTACCGCATTTTTTTGTTTTTCGAGACTTCAATTCAGTTGCTTCAATGCATATGAACTAGCGTGCAGTTATTTGTTGCATACTGATGTCTTTGTTTAAGTATCTGCACATATTTGGCTTACATAGTAGTAGTAGTAGCCTTTATTGTCACTGGTCACAGGTACCAGTGAAATTAGCCATCAACCTGTCCATACATACAATACATACAATATGACAAGGGGGTTGAATGGACAGGAAGACAGGGTATTGAAAAGAAATACAGCATAACATGAGGGAAGGGAGGAGAAAAAACAACCCCCAGACTATGCTCCAGTGGGGAGTACAGTGTGGGAACATGAAACACACCTCAGCAACATAAGCACATAAGCAGTACACCATAAACACACAACTTACAACAGGGGAGGGGAGTGGGGGTTGGAGGTAATCCAGCACAGGCAAGCAGCCATCAGGTCCTGCAGACTTTATCCTCGGCGCTGGTCACAGACCCGCTTGTCGGACTGGCAGTACAAAGCGGCGAAGGCGTGGGATGGGGGGTGAATGCATATCTTTAAACATGTGCGTGTGTGTGTATGTATGGAAGTGTGTAGGCCTGGAGAGTCACTGCTCCCGGCATCAAATCTCGGTGCCTCAGTCCGCAAGATTGTCATAGCGATACACAGCAAGTTGCCATGGAGACAGCCTTGATCAGGTCCCAGACAGAATCAACAATCACCAGGTATCTGTGGAAATGGGGGGAGGAACGCAAGAGCGTCTTGCTGCAGTGCACTTCCAGGGTAATTGTTGTTCCAACAGCGGCCTTGGCCGAGGCCAGTGCTGGTTGAGGGGAGCCGAAAGGAGATAAGATTGGAATTGTTTGGTCTTGGGGTGAGTAGACGCATTCCAATTTACACAACTACTCTCTTAGTCCATTCTGGTCTCCAAATCGATCCATTGATCTTTCCAAAGCAGTGAGCTTCTCCATGATGTTATCCAAAGCAGTGAGCTTCTCTATGATGTTATCCATATTGCGGTTAATAGTCCCAGCCTCAGTGCTGACTGCTCTGCCCACTGCATCATTCATGACGGGCAGCCTTGGGAGGTTTTGGACAGCTGTTACCTTTTTCTGATTTTCTCAATAAACCAGGGCAATGCCTAATCCAATCAGCAGAAGTCCTGGTATCATGGTTCCGAATAGGTAGATATCTTCTCCTCCACGGAAAGAGCTGCCAGACACACGACCCACCACCTCTCCCACACGTCCATCGTATAGCCAGCTGCAAACGTTCCGGCAGGGCAGTCAGGTTCCCCCGAACCCAAGCTTCTCGTCGAGAAGTTGGTGTCAATTGCGTTGAGAGACCATCAAATCCATATTCAGATTTTTAGTTTGGAGAGCAGTGTGGAGAAAGTATAAGACAATAGACGAGATGAGAGGAGCAAAGCAGGGAAAGTAAGGGGGATGGAGAGAAAATGCGACTGCCTTCGTTGAGAACCAGAAGAGAAGAGATGAACGTGAACTTCCCCAAGAAATGAATGTGATCATATATATATATTTATTATACATGCACCGCCGCAAATTCATGGAGGAAAAAACTCTTTGCCCCTCTGCATCAGCAGCCAAGAAGCAGGAGAGTGTAAAAGGAGCGGGAGGGCTGGCTTAAGCGGGACTGGGCCGACACCCTAGCCCCATTGCTCAGTGGAGACGCTCAACTAGCGTATTATTCGATGGATCCAGAAAGCGCCCGAGATAATGAGGCAGTAAAAGAAGAAATTCTTGTCTGCTGTGGTCGATCCCCTGTGACTGCACCTGGAGATTTTCATTTATGGCGGTATTATCCGACCAGCAACCCCCGTCCACACATGGATGAACTGCTGCGTATTGCCAGCCAGTGGTTGCTGTATGATCGACTCTCCGCCAAGGAGGTCGTGGAAAGAGTGGCCATGGACCGGTTCCTACGGGCACTACCGGGTGAGGAACGGAAGGTGGTCGGGCTGAAGGGCCCGGAGAACCCCAAAGACTTCCTGAGCACCCTGGAACACACCAAGGCCACTCTAGAAATTGACCAGGAGGCTTAAAGAGACTTCCAGGCCAGCCCCCGCCACCCCAGCCCTGACAACAACAAGTGTCCAAACGGGTTTGGGAGAGGAAACAATTGGATAGCCACCCCGCCCTCAGACCGATCGATAAGCCCATGCCCACCAAACCAGACCTTCAGACCCCAACCCAGGCCCACAAACAATGGCTCGCAAGTTGCGGCCTGCAGACCCCCACCATTCCAAAGGGCCCCCGCCTTACCGTGAAGGTAAATGGCCACCCGGTGTCCACGCTCTTGGATTTGGGGAGTATGGTCACGCTGGCCCGGCCGGCCATACTCCCCACCCCTGTAAGGTCGGTGGGGACTCTCGTGGTCTCGTGTGTCCATGGCGCTGCCCGCTCGGTCCCTACCGCACAGGTTAAGATCCGGAACAAAGCAGGAGAGTGGCCGCTTCCCCTTATCCCAGATCTCTCTGTTCCCCTCTTGCTGGGACACGACTGGCCAGGGTTTGCCACTGCCATGAAGTCCACTACCAAGAGTGGACCGGAACAAAAGGAGAAGGGCCGAGACTGCCGGGCATGCATAGCTCGGGCCAGAGACTCCTCTCCAGGTGTGTCCCAGAAGGTTACTAACCCTCTCTCTTTCGGGCTGTTTCGACAGGCCACCCAGGAGAGGGGTTTCGGGAAGGAACAGAAAGAGGATGACCGGCTGAAGCACTGCTGAACACTGATCCCGCCAGGCCGCTCGCCCAGTTGTACTTCCTGGTGAGGAATGGGCTTCTCTACATCCACACAGACAGGAGAGAAGAACCCTGTGACCTGCTGGTGGTGCCAAGCCGTGTACTCCACTCCTGCTCCACCTATCCCACACACACCCCTTGGGGGACCATCTTGGACCCAAAAACACGCTAGAAAAGCTGCGGGATCAATTTACATGGCCAGGCATGAACACAGAAGTCCTGGGCTTTTGCAGGGCCTGCGCCACATGCCAGCAGACCTCCCCCTAGAAGCCAGCGCCGGCCCCCCTTATTCCCCTTCATATTATTGACGTCCCATTTGAAAGGCTTGGCATGGACCTCATCGGACCACTACCAAAGTCTGCCCGGGGCCATGAATACATCCTGGTTATAGTGGACTATGCCACCCGCAACCCTGAGGCGGTCCCACTTCGGAAGGCCACCTCCCAGAATGTGGCCAGAGAGTTGCTCCTGCTCTTCAGCAGAGCTGGGATCCTCAAAGACATCCTCAGCGACCAAGGTACACCATTCATGTCAAAATTAATGATGGATCTGTGTCGGCTGTTGCAGGTCAAACACCTGAGGATGTCCGTCTACCACCCTCAGACAGATGGATTAGTAGAATGTTTCAACCAAAGCAGATTGAAACGGATGCTATGAAAGGTGGTAGACCAGGAAGGACGGAATTGGGACCTCCTCCTTCCTTCATCCTCTTTGCTGTCCGGGAAACGCCCCAGGCGTACACAGGCTTCACCCTGTTTGAACTCCTGTTCGGACAGCGCCCTCGGGGCATGCAGGACGTAGCCTTGGAGGCCTAGGAGGAGCAACCCTCCCCCTTCCGCTCCGTCATCGACTTCGTCCAGAACATGCAGGCTCGGATCCAGCGCATCGGGCCCATCGTGAAGGAACACCTAGAAGAAGCTCAGCGTGTGCAGCAAAGGACATACAATTGGCCCGCCCAGGCTAGAGAACTTTGCCCTGGGGAGCAAGTGATGCTACTTGTTCCTAGTGTGGCCTGTAAGTTCCTCAAGAAGGTGGGACTGGTAAACTATTGGTTGCAACAGCCAAGTAAGCACGCAAACACCAAATTATATCACATAAACATTTTGAAAAAATGGATTCCCCTGCCGGCTGTGGTATCTGTGTTTGCCTCCCTCCACACAGATCCCCAAGAGCGTGCCCTAGTAAGGAGGGGAGATGATCTCACTCCAGCCCAGCAGCACGACCTCACTGAGTTTGTGCTGCTGGGTATGTAACTCATCGGATAGATTTTATTTTACAGATCTGTCCTATGAGAAGGCCATCAGCAAGACTGTCACTGTTGGAGAAGATTTGATCATCAGCTGCAAATACCCAGAATTCCTAGCAAGTGCTCCAAAGTTTCTCTGCAAGAGGCCTAAATTGGCTGCATGTTTATATAAAACAACTGTTTCAGAAAGTCGAAAAATATGTGAACGAGGGGAAATTCACGCTTTATGATGACAAAGAAAAACAAATCTTCAGTGTTTGTATTAGAAATGTAATTGAACAGGACTCTGGTGAATACTGGTGTGGAGCTGAAGTAAACTGGAAATCTGATCATGGATACAAGGTTTATTTCACATGGATCAACCTGGAAGTAACCCGTAAGTGACATCGGACAGTCTGTGAATTCAAACACACATAACAAACAATTTCATAGCAGAGTCAAACTAACACATTTTTATTCGAATAAATGAATTTTATATAGTTTATATTATTAGGCAAATATATAGATAGATTAAAATTCTTTTGTTCTACTGGGAGATAATTTTGCTTGTCATTGAAAGAAATTGGCTTATTTTTAAACATTTGCCAATAGAATGTTTCAAGATTGAAATGAGTAAAACAAAGTAGCGTAGTCTTTTTCTCACCTCACAGCAGGCAGAATTTCTGGTGTTCCTACTTACACACATAGTATGAAGCCATTTAGATCTAACAGAATAAATGATTAGTAAACAACATAATCTTGGCCTACACTAAGGTTTTTTTTTAAAACACCAACAGGTAACTATGCTTATCCTGTAGTCTAATTCTATGTGCTTGGAAATACTGCTAATGTGTTTATCTCTCAGGATTTCCTGTTTCCATTGTGATCACTGTGTGTTTAATTCTGCTGGTACTTCTGATTGGAATCTTTTTCCTCATTGTGACTCTCCCTTGTATGCAGGAGGGAAACTGTTGAATGTTGGCAAAGAAGCCTGGAGCATCTAATCCATGTGCTGGAATCCTTTAAGTATATTTGAGACATATGCTAGTTAATGAATGATTCCAGGGTAGTACTTAGGGCTGAAACCTGGGTTCTCGTCTAAGGATATTTCCTTCATATTTGTGAACCACGTGATTGAAGCGGGAGTCTTCTATGAAGGCCATTGGAGGAGGGTCCATCATTCAATACACAACAGAAATCATGCTCCAAATCAGCACCCTTGTTTCTGAAGTAGACCAAATCAACATGCAGTGTCCCTGATGCACCAACCTCTGTCAAAAATCCTCCAAAATCCTGTCTGCCAAAAGTGTCTTTTTTCCCCGAGTCTTAAAATTGCACATGATCTCACCAGGATAGTGCCACTTCGAGGGGGCAGCATAGCGCTTTGATATTTATATACAGCGTAAAAGCTATTTGATGAAAGCCAAGAAGTGGCAATTAAGACTTTGACGTCCCAGCTGGGACTTCATCTCACATTCTAGTTCAACTTTTCCTACCATCCTAGTTTAAAGATCCAATTCAATTCAAGTTTATTTGTATAGCACTTTTTACAATAGACATTGTCTCAAAGCAGCTTTACGGAACATAAACATAGAACAGAAGGTAAACATAAGGAATAATATAAAGAATTAATATAATAAAAAATTCAAGATTATTATTAGATATATATAGCAGCAATGGCAAGGAAAAAGTCCCTTAAATTGGTGAAGGAAGAAACCTTGAGAGGAACCAGATGAGTTTTTAATCTACATTTGAAATGGGAAAGTGTGTCTGAGTTCCAAACACTATCAGGAAGACTATTCCAGAGTTTGGGAACTAAATAAGAAAATACTCTACCACCTTTATTGGACTTAGAGATTCTGGGAACTACCAGAAGTCCTGAGTTTTGTGATCTCAGAGAGCGTGAAGGATTGTAACGTGTTAGAAGACTAGATACATGGGAGCTAAACCATTAAGAGCCTTGTACATAAGTAGCAGCAGTTTGTAATCACAATAGATTAAATCAATTACAATAGTCCATTCTAGAGATCATGAAAGCATGAACTAGCTTCTCAGCATCAGATACAGACAGGATGTTTCTCAGCTTGGCATTATTTCTAAGGTGGAAGAAGGCTGTTTTTGTAGTATGGGCAATATGATTTTCAAAAGACAAGTTGCTGTCTAATATAACATCCAGGTATTTCACTGCCGAGCTATTAGTAACAGTACATCCCTCTAAATGGAAGTTAAATTGTGAGAGTTTCTGTGTACTGGTTTTTGGACCTATAAGTAGTATTTCTGTCTTATCAGAGTTTAACAACAGAAAATTGCAGCTCATCCAGTCTTTTATCTCTCTAAGGAATTGAGTTAACTCGGACACTTTAGCTATTTCATCTGGTTTTGATGAGATATATAACTGTGTGTCGTCAGCATAACAGTGGAAACTAATCCCATGTCTTCTAATAATGTTCCCTAATGGAAGCATGTATATCGAGAAAAGCAGGGAACACATATACATATATACATACACACACACACACACACACACACACACACACACACACACACACACACACACACACATATATATAGATATATATATATATATATATATATATATATATATATATACAAGTGTTTTATATATATATATGTGTGTGTGTGTGTGTGTGTGTGTGTGTGTGTGTGTGTATGTATATATGTATATGTGTTCCTTGCCATGAAGATTTCATTGGTTTGAGGCCAAGAAGTACCGGCTCCAGTTGGTCTCTGCTTTATGAAGTATTCAGATATTCTAAGAGGAAATGGAAACTCCATGTGGTCTTTGAGGACAACAACCCCAATCAACACACAATTGATGGACTGTATATTTATAATCACACCCTCCAGTGTCACCCAAATTAGGATGAGGTTCACTTTCGAGTCTACTTCCTCTAGAGGTTTCTTCCTCTTCCATCTAAGGGAGTTTTTCCTCCTCACAGTTGAGTCCGTCACCTCACTTTTGATAATTGGGGATAAATACAAACACATTTAAATATAAGTCTAATATTCATCTTGATTGTATTGTATTTGACTTTTTTGTATTATATTAATCTTTGTATAATGAACCTTTTGTATTATGTTTATTGTTCTGTAAAGCTGCTTTGAGACAATTGAATTGAATGTACACACACACACACACACACACACATATATATATATATATATATATATATATATATATATATATATATATATATATATATATATATATATATAAACAAAATAATGATGGCCAAAAAAAAAAGATTTGATAGAATATTCCAGGGGGCACGGTGGCTTAGTGGTTAGCACGTTTGTCTCACACCTCCAGGGTTGGGGTTCGATTCCCGCCTCCACCTTGTGTGTGTGGAGTTTGCATGTTCTCCCCGTGCCTCAGGGGTTTCCTCCGGGTACTCCGGGTTCCTCCCCTGGTCCAAAGACATGCATGGTAGGTTGATTGGCATCTCTGGAAAATTGTCCCTAGTGTGTGATTGCGTGAGTGAATGAGTGTGTGTGTGTGTGCCCTGCGATGGGTTGGCACTCCGTCCAGGGTGTATCCTGCCTTGATGCCCAATGACGCCTGAGATAGGCACAGGCTCCCCGTGACCCGAGGTAGTTCGGATAAGATTTGGCCACGTGCTTCTGTTTATGTTCTGTGTCACATGTCTGCCTCGTCTCTTCCTTCCCGCCTCTGCACACCTGTTCCCTATGTGTTTAATTGTCATGTGTATTTAACCGGTATCCTTGTCGTCATCTGTCTTTCTATGACGTCGTGTTGTGTCTGGTATATTCCAGATGATATAGTTCACGATTCATCCTGAAAGTTAGCTCTTTGTTAAAAAGTATTTGTTTGTTGCAATTTTTCCCAATATACATATTACATATGAATGTTCCAATATATGACACTAGGGTGACTAGTATGTTTTCTGTAAATAGATCTTATATTGTATGATTATTTATTTATTTTCTTATATCTAAACCTTCTGAAGGAAATAATGGACATGACATTTTCTTCTAAACTCCTCGTGACCAACCAAAACAGTAAAAGAAAAAAAAACTTCTTCAAACTGTTTCCCATAATATGTATTTCTTAAAACAGTCATTTTGGAAAATTATTATTCATTTTTATTAGATTTTCTAAATTGTATACTTGTTAGGAGAAAAGATGTGTGTTGGTTTAGGGCCCAAAAAATGAAGGCATTGTCTATAAAACTTTGACAGTTTCCTTGGTAGTTCCCTAACAAAGCTGCATTTTAATAAAAACTCTAAAATTAGATTTGCTTTTTTGTTTTGCTTTGTTGCTTGTTAGTTTGTTGTTTGTTTAAACGCTTAAACAAGATTAAACAAGAGTTTAAACAAACAACGAAATTCTGAAAGGCACTTAGTCCTCCTTTTTCTCGAATACTACTTATTTTTTATTTTTAAATTACGATTTATTTATCCGTATATTGTTAAATATCTTGGATTATATTTCAAGATATTTCAAGATTTTGGACCTCCACTGAGACGAGGCTGACTCTGTGAGGATCCTGGGGCATCTAGTGATCTATCAGCTCCAGTTAGACTCTGCGATACTAAAGAGGAGACGCAACTATGTGGTCTTTGAGGACAACAACCTCCTCATCAATACAACATTTATCAGACTGTATATTTATAATCACACCTCCCAGTGTCACCCTTATGAGGATGAGGTTCTCCTTTGACTCTGGTTCCTCTCAAGGTTCCTTTACCATCTAAGGGAGTTTTTCCTCCCCGCAGTCACCTCAGTCACTCCAGACTTGCTCATTGGGGATAAATACAAACACATTTAAATATATCTCTAATATTAATCTTAACATTTATTATATTAATATATGTATATTAATATTATTATATTGTATGCTATTGTATTATATTAATATTTATATTATTAATATTATATTCTATTAGTATTTATATTATTCCTTATAATAACCTTTTGTTTTATGTTTATGTTCTGTAAAGCTGCTTTGGGACAATGTCAATTGTTAAATAAATTAATAAATTTGAATTGAATCGAATCGAAACAACAAACAATAAAACAAACCAACAAAAACAATATCTGTGACTGACAAGAGTCGAGTATCATCCAGACCAATCACACAACGCCACTTCATCCGGGTACTTTGGCTGTACACCGGCTAGTTAGTTAGCTAGCAAGCCAGCAAAAAGGTTTAAAATGTTTTTTTTAACTATTCACAATAGGTGTTTATAGGATGTGTCTTTATTAAACAGTGTGTGCACTAACATAACAAACCTATAACCCTTAGATATCGCGTATATATACCGTTTACTTCATGAGGAAATAAATTCTAAATAAAAGGAACCGGGTTAGTCACTTCCGCAGTTCTTTGGTAGACCAATCATCGCGTCGGTACAAATTGAGTGACGTTCTCTTTAGCCAATTACAATATTACGGATTTTTGCCGGTAGCCAATCACAAAGAGGCATGGGGTGAAAATAGCGTTTTGGTTTACAGATTGATGTCAACAAAACTGTCCCTTATTTGTCTTCATCTGAATCGGTAAGAAGTTCAAGTGTAAAGACTTTATTTTACAGTATATTTATATGTTTACGTTAGAATTCTTACATTTAAGGACGTGTTGCTTTAATACAGCCGCTTTATCACTGTGTACGTAACCGGCTGTATAAATGTAGTTATATTTACAGTCGTGTGCAAAAGTTTAGGCACCCCTGACATGATGTACAATTTCCATGATGTACATTTATATAATATTTGGGTGTTTGGATCAGCAATTTCACTTTAATCTATCAAATAACTGAAGGACTCAATATTATTTCGGTAGTGAAACGAGGTTTATTGGATTAATCAGACAGGTGCATAAATTTTGGCACCCCAACAGAAAAATCACATCAATATTTAGTAGAGCCTCCTTTATCAGAAATAACTTCTAGAGCAGAGGTATTCAACTAAAATTTAAAGAGGTCCAGTAAGAGAAAATTTCTTGAAGCGAAGGTCCGGAAGATCATAATGTCTCACTAGTTAGTGTGATATATATTTAAGTAGCCTAGTAGTTGTATCAACATCTGCAAGCAATCAATACCTGACTGTCAAATCAAATAAATTCAGTACAAGTCAAAAACCTTTTGACAATATTTATTGTCACGTAACATAGAACTGAACATATGTATGATTGTAGATATGTATAACGTTCTCTCATTAAATAAATAAAAGTAGGTCTACATTTCAATAAGAGAAAATAAATAAAATGTAAAAATTGTGTATGTTTAAATAAAGTGCTTAACTTTCCCTTTTATATCTCAGTGAGAGAACTGAGGTCTAGCTTGGCTTGGGTTAGGGTTAAACCTGGGCTTGGGTTAGGGTTGTTAGGGTTAGAGTTAAACTTGGGCTTGAATGGAGTCAGGGCCGTTCTCATACACATATGGAGGTGCTCATTAGTGACCCTGGAACCATATTTAGTTTGGATTATGTTCATTGTAGAGAAAGCTGCCTCGGAGTTGTATGTAGAGCCAAACATGGTCAGGATGTATAGGGCTACTTTCCTCAGACCTGGGAAAGTCTCAGGGACGCTGTCTTCAGATTTGAGTGGATATGTTTGTTCAAAACCTTTATGTTTTGTCTCATAATGGCGTTTCACATTGCCACTTTTAAGTGCCACGGTTTCTGAACATATGAGACACACTGGTTTAGTGTGAAGTGGGAAGTGTGAACAGAAATGAATCCTATAGCCTGTAATGAGTGTCTGGATTCTGGATGAATGTATTTTGGACCATTCCTCCTTACAGAACATCTCCAGTTCAGTTAGGTTTGATGGTTGGCGAGCACGGACAGCCCGCTTCAAATCACCCCACAGATGTACAATGATATTCAGGTCTGGGGACTGGGATGGCCATTCCAGAATATTGTACTTGTTCCTCTGCATAAATGCCCCAGTAGATTATGAGCAGTGTTTTGGGTCGTTGTCTTGTTGAAATATCCAGCTCCGGCGTAACTTCAGCTTTGTGACTGATTCCTCAACATTATTCTCAAGAATCTGCTGATATTGAGTGTAATCCATGCGACTCTCAACTTTAACCAGATTCCCAGTACCAGCACTGGCCACACAGCCCCACAGCATGATGGAACCTCCACCAAATTTTACTGTGGGTAGCAAGTGTTTTTCTTGGTATGCTGTGTTCTTTTGCCGCCATGTATAACGCCCCTTGTTATGACCAAATAACTCAATCTTTGTTTCATCACTCCACAGCACCTTATTCCAAAATGAAGCTGGCTTGTCCAAATGTGCGTTTGCAGACCTCAAGCGACTCCGTTTGTGGCGTGTGTGCAGAAAAGGCTTCTTTCACATCAGTCTCCTGTTCAGCTTCACCTTGTGCAAAGTGCGCTGAATTGTTGAACGATGCACAGTGACACCATCTACAGCAAGTTGATGTTGTAGGCATTTGGAGGTGGTCTGTGGGCTGTTTTTGTCCGTTCTCACCCTCCTTCACCTCTCCAATATTTTACGTGGCCTGCCACTTCTGGCCTTAACAAGAACTGTACCTTTGGTCGTCCATTTCCTCACTATGTTCCTCACAGTGGACACTGACAGCTTATATCTCTGCCATAACTTTTTGTAGCCTTCCCCTAAACCATAATGTTAAACAATCTTTGTTTTCAGGTCATTTGAGAGTTGTTTTGAGGCCTCCATGTTGCCACTCTTCAGAGGAGAGTCAAAGAGAACAACAACTTGCAATCAGCCTTAAATACCTTTTCTCATGATTGGATGAACCTGTCTATGAAGTTCAAGGCTTAATGAGCCACCAAACAAATTGTGTGCTCCAATTAATCAGTGCTAAGTGGTTACAGGTTTGCTGATCCAAACACTCAAATATTTATAAATGAAAATCATGGAAATTCTCAGGGGTTCCTAAACTTTTGCATACGACTGTATATAATGAATAAACAAATAAATAAATTACTGGAGTGTTGTTACAGGAAAATAATCAACGATGGAATGGAGTTGCTGTCAAAAGTGGATAATTTTTTAATTATATTTTTTTTTTCATTAGATCACATTAATCAGTTTTGTTAATAAATACCACTTTTATTTTGTATAATAATTTCATTTCATATTGTTTTCCAGCCAGCCGAAATGCCATCTTTTAATATTTAGAGTTCTTTAATATGCTTGCAGGTCGAGATGAAGAAGAAAACCTTAGTGGTGTTTGATTTTGATCACACGTTGGTGGACAACAACAGTGACATGTGGGTGATCCAATGCACACCTGAGCAGAGCTTACCTGCCTGGCTTGAGAATTCATACCAGAGAGGGCGCTGGACCGAGTACATGGGTCGAGTGTTCACTTACATCGGAGAGCAATCTATCCGTCCGGACGCAGTACGCGAGGTCATGCAGACGATCCCGTTCACAGATGGAATGATCGAGCTGCTGAAGTTTATCTATCAAAACAAGAGCCACATTGATTGTATTATAGTCTCTGATTCTAACACACTGTTCATAGACTGGATTTTAGAAGCTGGCGGCATGAAGTGCGCCGTCGATATAGTCTTCTCAAACCCGGCCAGCGTGAACCAACGTGGGTACATCGAAGTCGGGGGCTTTCATTCGCACTCCTGTGAGCGCTGTCCTGTTAACATGTGCAAGCAGAAAGTGTTAACTGATTTTAGAGCCAGACAGGCAGATGTTGGGGTCCATTACCACACCGTGTGTTATGTAGGGGATGGGTCGAATGATTTCTGTCCTATTAAGGCTTTAAATGAGGGGGATATCGCAATGCCAAGAAAGGGGTACAGTCTGGAAAAACTGCTGGCCAAAAGCAGGAGTGAAAGTAATGCTCCTAAAGTGCAGGTCATCCCCTGGAACAGCGGGACTGACATACTAAACCAGCTAAAAATCATCCAGCAACAGGCTGAACTATTATAAAACAGTAATGATGGGCTGCCGCAAAAACACAGCAAAGAAAGATAAGGATAAGAAGCATTTAAATAGCCTCACATAGTCTGATGAATAAAGTCTGAAATGTTTACACCTTCATTTATGCTTTTATTATCTGTTTTTATTTGAAGTGCTGAGCCGTGGGCTGTGGATGTCAAACTTCTCTGACAATTCTGCAGTGTAAAGGAAACTTTTACCACGAAACATTTTAAATATGCTTATACAAGTTTAGTGATTCTGGTGCTTGAATTGTTGCTTTATTACAGCACTTTATAACCATCACAGATGTAAAGCTGTAACTTTACGACAACTTTAGGACAGAGGAGTTTACTCTTAACACACTGATGTTAATGTTGTCATTTGTAGGATCTTTCTTTAGAAACTGTATGAAATTTAATATGATTGTTTTTGTTTTATCACCATGTATAATAAAGAGAATATATAGTATCATGATTAACTTTAATAAAATGAGAAATAAAATCTATAACACTTGTTGAAATTGACACATCACATTTTTGTAATATGTTTTTTTTAATAGATTTTAATAATATTCTGTATACTGACTAAATTATGGTCTTCTACATACTGAACCATTTGTTAAATAATTTATGATTACCAATTATAATAAAGCTTTTATAATCAAATTATGAATTGAAGTGTGTAAGTTAACTGCACAACACATTTTAACACTGCATAATACAGTAATACACTGCACAAAACAACAATAATAATAACCATAAAATAATAATAATCATCATCATAATAACCATAATAAAAACAATAATAATAACAATAATACTCATAATAATAATAACAATAATAATAATCATTATAATAATCATCATCATCCTCATCATTATAAGTGAAAGGCATTATAAGTTTCTTCATTAATGAGCAAATGTTGTACAGATGTCACAGTGCTGAATAAATACTGCAGCCTAAACCTGGAATCACTGTTCACCTCCCACTGAAGCAAACAAAGACCTGGCTGACGACCTCAACACCTTCTACTGCAGGTTTGAGAAAAACATCTTCACACCTCCCATCCAACCCAGCCCACTGACTGACATCACACCCCTGGGAACCCCATTATCAACTCCTCCCAGCAACCAAGTTGCACTCACAATTTGTGAAGAGGATGTGAATCGGCTCTTTCAGAGACAGAAGACAAGGAAAGCCCCCGGCCCAGACGATGTCGCCCCCTCCTGTCTCAAAGCATGTGCTGATCAACTGGCTCCTATCTTCACCCATACTGTATCTTCAACAGATCACTGGAGCTGTGTGAAGTCCCCTCCTGCTTTAAACTCTCCACAATCATTCCGGTCTTCAAGAAACCCTCCATCACTGGACTGAATGACTACAGGCCTGTCGCTCTGACATCTGTTGTCATGAAGACCTTTGAACAGCTGGTATTGGCCAACCTAAAGACTGTAACAGAACAGATGCTGGATCCCCTACAGTTCGCTTACCGTGCAAACAGATCAGTGGATGACGCAGTCAACATTGGACTGCACTACATTCTGCAACACCTGGACTGCCCAGGGACATAAACCCCGGATTCTGTTTGTTGACTTCAGTTCAGCTTTTAATACTATAATTCCGGAAATTCTCCACTCCAAACTCCTCAGGCTCACTATACCCCCTTCCATCTGTCAGTGGATCACCAGCTTCCTGACAGGCAAGAAATAACAGGTGAGACTGGGAGGTGTTACCTCTAGCATTCGGACAATCAGCACTGGCGCTCCACAGGGATGTGTCCTCTCCCCACTGCTATTCTCCCTCTACACTAATGACTGCACTTCAAATGACCAAACTGTTAAACTCCTGAAATTTACAGATGATGCTACGCTCATTGGTCTCATCCAAGATGGCGATGAGTCTGCATACCGGCAGGACGTGGAGCAGCTGGTGCAGTCAGAACAGCCTAGAGCTAAACACCCTCAAAACTGTGGAGATGATAGTGGACTTTAGGAAAGACCCCTCAACACTACAAAAGCATACAAATACAAATTTTTGTACAAAAGCATAATATTGTTATTTGCACTCCCACACTTTATGTACATAACTGATCGTTCATATTCTATATTCATATTTAATACTCATACTGTCTATATTGTATCTCATCGTCTGCATTGTCTTGTATAGTATAGTGTTATTTATGTCTGTACTTTTGAGAGTCACAAACAGCTGGAACCAAATTCCTTGTGTGTGTCAACACAATAATCCTGATTCGGATTCTGATAATAATAATAATAATAATAATAATAATAATAATAAAAACAACAACAACAACAATAATAATAATAATAATAATAATAAGAAGAAGAAGAAGAAGAAGAAGAAGAAGAATCATTATACTAATAACAATCTTCTTTCGGCTTTTCCCTTCAGGGGTCGCCACAGCGAATCATTTCTCTCCACCTATCCCTATCTTCTGCATCCTCAACACTTGCACCCACTAGCTTCATATCCTCATTAATTACATCCATATACCTCCTCTTTGGCCTTCCTCTTTGCCTCATGCCTGGCAGCTCCATGTCCAACATTCTCCTACCAATATACTCACTCTCCCTCCTCTGAACATGTCCAAACCATCTTAATCAAAGCCTCCCTAACTTTGTCCCCCAAATGTCCAACTTGAGCTGTCCCTCTGATGTACTCGTTCCTAATCATGTCCAATCTTGTCACTCCCAAAGAGAACCTCAACATCTTCAGCTCGGCTACCTCTAGCTCTGACTCCTGTCTCTTCTTCAGTGACACTGTCTCTAAACCATACAGCACGGCCGGTCTCACCACTGTCCTGTACACCTTCCCCTTGATGCTCGCTGATATTTTCCTATCACACAGAACTCCTGACCCCTTTCTCCACCCATTCCTACCTGCCTGCACTTGCTTCTTTACCTCTTTCCCACTCTCTCCAATAATAATAACAGCAACAATAACAACAACAATAATAATAATAATATATAAATATCATACTATATAATACTATATTAAAATTATATATTTAATAATATATTTATATTTAATATTCATTTTACATTACATTTGAAATATTTATCGAATTGTTCTTGATAAGGATTGAATCCTGCTGCGTTTTTTCATACATTCGGCCATTTTTGTAGTCTTTCTGTAACCTTCGACTCCACTTCCCATGATTCCTCGATAAATGACGCAACGCGCATGCGCACTTAAGAAAAGCGTGTGTCAAACGTGAGCGAGGTAGAGCTGCAGTTCATCCCAACGGCGGTAGATATTCAGGCACGAAAGTAAGTCATTTATCACCAAGATATGTTTGTTTTTTAAATAAATTGTTTATATTTAGACTTATGCCCATGCGCGTGCAGTATGACGTGAGGTTTTCTATCCATGTGGATTAAACGTAGTCAATCAGACACCAGACAAGAATCCAGCGTGTCCTCGTTTATATTTCCGTTATTCAGATATAATTCTAACGACTTTCACGTTTCTGAGGACTTTTTTTCTCCAGTACTTTTTGGTTTGTAACCAAATCTCGTCGGTGTTGCTGAGTTCTCGCGAGACTTGGATTCAAACATGGCGGACATGTAGTGCACGCGCGCCACATGTGTACATGTGTTTATACCCTTAAGTGTGTTTAGGTGAATAATTCACTGTTAATATGAACACATAATAAGTCGTTTGTTTCCATGATAAACTTTGTTATATAGGCTTGTTTATCATCAGTAGTGGAAAGCTTTTATAACTGTATGTAAATGAGGAGGAAATAAACCAAATTGTACACAAAGTTTCTTCAGTTCTTTAGAAACATCTGATTAAAATGCACTTTTACTTATTTATGTTTAATATGTTTAACGGAAAGAACTAAATATGATTGATTTCTTATGTTTTTTAAATGATCCTCTGATGTAAAATGTCTTGGAAGGAAATTATGCAGCTGTTAATTAAAAAAGGTCATTAATGTTGTGTCTTTAACTGTAATGATCTATTTTAGTGCTGTAGTAGTAATAATAATAATAATAATAATAATAATAAACCCATTCCAAGTGCAAGTGTGAAGTCGTGGCCTAATGGAAGAGACCCAGACACTGTTCCAGCATGACAATGCCCATGTGAACAAACCATGCAGCTCCATGAAGACATGGTCTGTTGAAGAACTTTAGTGTCCTGATCAGAGCCCCGGACTCAGACTCAACCCCACTGAATATCTTTGGGATGAACTGGAACTGGAGTTTCCTTAACATCCCAACATCAGCATCTGATCTCACTAATGCTCTTGTGGAACAAGAGAATAACCCCTGAATGCTCACAGCTATGTTCCACTATCTAGTGAAAAGCTTCTGAGAAGAGAAGAGTGGAGCTTATGATAACTGTAAAGGGGAATAAATCTGGAATGAGATGTTCAGTGAGCACATGTTATGGATATGATGGTCAGGTGTCATCATACTTGTGTACATACGGTGTATAACAGATGATAGGTGAAATATTTACCCTATAACCCCTGCAGGAAATGTGGATTTGTATTCTTCAGTCTACAGACACCACAAAAAGAACATTAGGCTAATTTTAATAATCTCCTGCTGAAGCCAAAAACAACAATATAACAAGTCCTTTGTAGAGCACTTTTAACAATGGACATTGAAGTCGTGGCCTAATGGTTAGAGAGTTTGACTCCTAACCATAAGGTTGTGGGTTCGAATCTCGGCCCGGCAATACCACGACTGAGGTGCCCTTGAGCAAGGCACCGAACCTCCCCCCATCTGCTCCCCGGGCGCCGCAGCATAAATGGCTGCTCACTGCTCCGTGTGTTCACGGTGTGTGTGTGCGCTTTGGATGGGTTAAATGCAGAGAACGAATTCTGAGTATGGGTCACTGTACTTAGCCGTATGTCACGTCACTGTTGATTAATTTTCTCTATACAAACTCTTCTCTTTATTTGTATAGCAGATGTTCTTTCTTTAAACGTGGACGTATTTTAATACCGTTTTTTATTTTTCGATTAGGGATGGCTGAAGAGCAAGAAATGTCTCCCCTGGAAAAGAAAGTGGCTGAACAGATCGAGGTGAGAGAGACACTGACACCGTGAGACACTGTCTCACTTTAAAATGTGTATATAGGTGTTAAATTGTTTGTTTTTTTCTCTTCCTTTTCAGTATTATTTCGGAGACCACAATCTCCCTCGAGACAGGTTTTTAAAGGAGCAGATCCAGCTGGATGATGGCTGGGTTACTCTGGAGACCATGCTTAAGTTTAACAGGTACAAAAGCTCAAAGGGGCAAACGGGATTATATCGTCTTGTATTTATCTTGAGAGATTTCAATCCTGCCCTGATGATTATGGGTAAAGAGATTTATTTTGCCTTATGTTTGGCTCGAGGAGTTTCCGCTGTTGTGTCGTTCTCACACGTGTTTGTCTCCGCAGGCTAAAGAATTTGACCTCAGATGCTGCGGTTATCGTCGAATCTCTGCGGAAATCGAAAACGGGGCTGTTGGAGATCAGTGAGGATCAAACAAAGATCAGACGGAGCCTGAGCAAGCCTCTGCCCGAGTACACTGATGAGTATAAAGATGCCCTCAAACACAAATCTATATACATGGTGAGTGACTTGTGATCCCCAGACCACACTTTCTTCACTGAGACTCACTCGTCTTCATCTTAAAGCGCACACACACAATGAGAGAGATTTAACAAATCTCTGCTGCTTAAAGGTGGGGTCTCCGATGTTTGAGAAATGCTTCAGAAATCTGCGTTGGGACGACAAAAAAAAAACAAAAATCAAAACAAAGGTGTTGCCAATGAGCAGAAAGGGGCGTGTCTTGTCCATATGGGCGGAGAAGGTGTTCAGTGTGCATGTGTGACATTAGCAGAAAGCGGTTTTAACATTGACACGGAGGATAAAAAAGAAAGAAAGTGAAGAAAGGCTTACGATAAGGTAAGAAGTAGGACGTGTTAATATAGGATCAGCTTTCCAGCGCTGGAGAGAACTGAAGGAGCAGGAAGTTGGGCACATATTCACAGATTGGAGTTTCCCGAGTCAATAACTCCTGAGCTAAACGCTGTTACTAGCAAAACACAGTTGTAGCTGCGTCATTTGTGTAGTAACAGCGTTTAGCTCAGCCGCATATTGACAAGACACGCCCCTTTCTGCTCATTGGCTACATGTTTGTTTTGATTTTTGTTTTGTTTGTCGTCCCGACTCAGTTTTCTGAAGCATTTCTCAAACATCGGAGACCCCACCTTTAAAGAGCTAATGAGTTATTTCTACGCACGTCTGCGTCTACACACATCACTCTGTACTTCTGCCATTTAGGACACAGATATTTATCTATCATGGCACCAATATAACGTGACCTGGTAGATATGAGAAACGTGTAAACGAATATATTACACATCAGAACATTTATGAATCATTCATATGATAAGGTGTTTGATGTCACTGCTGGAAAATCCAAGTTAATGTAGTCAATTGCTCCAATTCTGGCATTAACATCATAGCTAATTAAATTGTGCACACCTCGGGTACGATGTTTAACCCGACACGTAACCTTATAAATCGATAAATCGAAACCTGTTCTGTTAAATACATACATATGGTAACAAATATGCCACTGTTTATCAGCTAATAAACAGATAACATTCTCCCACAGAAAGGCTTCCCTTTGGATACAACACTAGATGAAATTAAAGACTGGCTCGCTGATAAAGGACATGTGGAGAACATTCAGATGAGGAAAGGGCCACAGAAAACATTCAAGGTAAGACTGCTGCTTTTACACAAGAAAAAACTAGAGGCGTGTGTGTGTGTGTTTCACTGAGGTTTTTTTTTTTTTTTTTGATCGACACTAATACGATTCTCAGAATCATGCCCCGCTGAAGCCCCTCCCCTTCCTTGCGCTACTCGTCGACTTGGTCTGACAAAGTTACAGTGAAGACGAATCAGTGATCAGGGAACGTAGGTTTAATGACACGGATTAGGTGCGATATACGAACTGACTTTCTTAAGACACAAGGCCTTTTACACCTGGTCACGTCATGTGTTTTCTGTGATCAAATAGCTATCCGATGGTAAAAAGACCAGGTCTAAATGCCCTCGGAGACGGATATAGCAATGTGTCTGAGCCATGTTAAGTTCATTCATTCATTCATTCATTCATCTTCTACCGCTTATCCGAACTACCTCTCGGGTCACGGGGAGCCTGTGCCTATCTCAGCCGTCATCGGGCATCAAGGCAGGATGCACCCTGGACGGAGTGCCAACCCATCACAGGGCACACACACACTCTCATTCACTCACGCAATCACACACTAGGGACAATTTTTCCAGAGATGCCAATCAACCTGCCATGCAAGTCTTTGGACCGGGGGAGGAAACCGGAGTACCTGGAGGAAACCCCCGATGTACGGGGAGAACATGCAAACTCCACACACACAAGGTGGAGGCGGGAATCGAACCCCGACCCTGGAGGTGTGAGGTGAACGTGCTAACCACTAAGCCACCGTGACCCCGCCATGTTAAGTTATAGTTAAATTCTCAAATCCGATTGGTCAGGAGCTCCGACAGTCCCGGCTGCAAGGCAAGTCAGCTTTTTAATCAGGATGTTGATTCTGTAGGAATCCGAATCAGATTTATTGGCCAAGTGTGTTGATGTTTACACACACAAGGTATTTGGTTCCAGCAGTTTGTGACTCAAAAGTACACTATACTATGCTAAGACAATGCAGATGATGGGATACAGTATAGACAGTATGAGTATTAAATATGAATATAGAATATGATCAGTTATGTACATAGTGTGAGTGCAAATAACAATATTGTGCAATATTATGCTTTTGTACAATATACAGCAGCAGTAGTGTGTGTAATATATACAGATGATGTGATGACTGACAGTTCTGATAATGCAGTACAGGGAATATGAAGCAGGGAATATAATTATGGTGAGTTGTTAATCAGGGTGATTGTCTGGGGAAAGAAACTGTTCCTGTGTCTGTTAGTTTTAGTAAGTAAAGACTAATAATGACTAATGACTAATTCACACAGACTTGTATGGTAGAGGCTTCTATATGTATATTTAGAGTTTAGCAATAAAAAGTATAAAAGGAGGCTCTAGTGTCGGTGCTTATTAACACTAAATGGTGAACCTTTCGTTGTTTGCCGTTGTCAGCACGTCGAGCTGCATAATGGATTCATTTTTGCAGACATTTAATAACCTACAAACTGATATAACTTTTTACTTTAATACATTTGAATGTATAACAAGTGGAACATTTTTGTAACATAAAAAGAATAAAACTCTTTTCAAGGCAAACAATGAATTAGGGCTGGGTGATAAAAAGATAACGATATGTATCGCGATAGACTCGTGATCGATATCAATAAAAAGTGTTCGATAAAACGTTTGATATTTTTTATTCTTCGTCGGAAGAAAACCGAGGTCACGAAGCAAGTTTGGTTGCATTAACAAAGGCACTCAATCTCTGGTAACCTAGCAACGTAGGGAGTGACACGCTAACAGCCAATCATGTAAGAGTATTAAGTTTGGTTGCACCATATCGTCGTCTCGTGCTTGTCTGCTGGATTCCTCTTCAGTAACCGGCGACTGATGAGCGGAAAATGAGCCGCAGCGAGCAAGGAAATTGTAAATAAAAGAGGAAAAGTCAGCTCGCCAGTACGGCAGTTTTTTGGATATTATATTATGTCGTCTGCAAATTATTCAAGACCGTCGTCCCCGCTAAGACTGGTAATACCACGAACTTGATTTACCACCTTAGCCGCGCTCACCCTTTGGAGCACAGCCGTATTCACCAACAACATCTGTAGCTGCAACACCGCACATGCAGCAGATCTGTCTTAATAACTGAGGGGATTACGATCAGAGGAAGGTTAAGTTTAAAATAAAAATGTTTAAATGTAATATATTTTTCTCCTGGTCCTCATTTTAAATGGGTCATAATATCAATAATTATCGATATCGACCGAAATGAAACACTGATATCGTGATACAGTTTTCAGCCGTATCGCTCAGCCCTATAATGAATTATATTTTTTCCGCACTCATACATTCAGAATAAATAAATAAATCGCTAAAAGCAGTGATCTTGTGTGTATACAGTTCTGTATGGGTTTGGCTCTGGTTTGGATGTGGATCTGCTCAGGGTTTTGTGTTTGGATGGAAAAACTCCACAAATCCTCCACAGTACTTGTGACGTTTACGGAAGCTTGTTTATGGAATTATGGAATGTTTTTTTTTTTTTTTCTTTTAAATAATGGGAATTTTTGAGTGCTTCATCAAATCTTTATTTTGTTAGTTCAGATGTATTTCAGTGTGTTTTTGTATTTGACTTGTTCATTGCAGGGCTCCATCTTTGCAGTCTTGGAGTCAGATGAAGCAGCGAAGACCTTCGTGGCAAGAGACGACGTTAAACAGTTTAAAGGAAACGACATGATTGTCCTCATCAAGTAAGTCACGATTAAGGTTTGTGTGCCGCATGAACGTGTCTGCCGCAGAGCACACGATGTTCAAGCAGTGCCTAGATTAGGCTTAGTGATGGCACAAGGCTTAGTGATGTGCTGGTGCCGTGACCCGAGAGCATAAAGTATATAGTCTCAATGCATTTCCTCTGTTTTATCTACTGATGTCAGTTCTCTGTAGCTGTTTAAGCTGAATTTTATTTTTCTCCAATTATATTTCACTACTAACTCAAAAACAGTGTCTTCTTATTGGCTCTTATTTTTCTCTATTAATGTATGATGTTTTAAATTTCGCCGTAGTTGTTTGATTAGATAAATCTTACATTTTTATAAGTATTTGTTCATCACATAAATCTGACCCTATTTTCTTTAAGCATATCATAAACGTCTGATTATTCGTCATATAACGTCATTATTCTTCAATTTAGAAATAAAGTGTAAATATTTATTGCCCACATGGCTTCATTAGATTTAATGTCGTAATGCTGCATTGAGCGACGGCTCGTTTATGTTCCTTCTGAGGGTTTGATGGAAGGCGTCGTTTAACCTTTGACCCTCTTCGTCTAGGGACGACTACTTTGCTAAGAAAGCGGAGGAGAGGAAGCAGGGCCGCGCAGACGCCAAGGCCAAAGCCAAGAGGTGAGGAAACGCAGCACAACACCGTATATTAGGGACAGGTTTGTCTCCTGATGTCCTCCAGTGACCATCACTCTAGATGCCGTCTGTAGTTTTACTCGCATCATCAGTCGTAGGAGAGACTTGAGTCACTGAAGGGGAAAGGAGGAGGGGCTGTGACGACATCTGACCTGTCGCCTCACAAGCCTTGGTCATTGAGCCAATAGAAACAAAGATGGCGAATTTTTTTGTAGACAACAGGATTTAGTCTCGCCCACGTCAGTGATGCAGTTTTTACATCTTTCAGTTTTCTCATGGAACCCTTTTGATTTCAGTGAAAAAGAAGAGAAGCAGAAACAGGCTGAGAAGGAGGAGATGGTGAGTTTCTTTTTATTCATCACACACACACACACACACACACACACACACACTCTAGTTCTAACACTTTACATTTACGGCATTTAGCAGACACCCTTATCCAGAGTGACTTGCAACTGAGGGTTAAGGGCCTTGCTCAGGGGCCCAGCAGTGGCAGCTTGGTGGACCTGGGGTTCGAACCCATGACCTTCCGATCAGAAGCCCAACACCTTAACCACTGAGCTACCACATCCCATCCCCTTTATACTGCTGCTGTAATAAAACAAATTGTGCACTTATCCCACCATCTATATTCAGTCTGTATTCCTCTACACTTGTGTTCTGTAACGATTTATAGTCCTTATAACCTGCCGACTTTGTCACATGGCTCTCTTTAAGGAACTCCCTTTAATGTTTTCAGAAATCTCTGGACGAGCAGAGAGGCTGTGTGCTGAAGTTTTCGGGTGAACTGGACCACGTTTCTCGAGAGGATTTCCACCAGATCTTTGCCGAGCACGCTCAGATCAAATGGATCGACTTCACCAGAGGAGCTAAAGAGGTGAGACCTGATTTTACCTCAATGAATGTACATACCAGGGGGTAAAAAGATCTCCAAGTGGTACAGTATTCACTCAGCGTGCTCTTCCTGTACTCAGGGCACCATCCTGTTCCGCTCAGATGCTAAAGAAGCCCTGCAGAAGGCTCAGGAAGCAGCCGGAGGCTCCGAGCTGAAGATTAAAGATAAAGACGTTCAGTGGGAGGTGCTGGAGGGCGACGTCGAGCTGGAGGTTCTGAAGAAGATCCTGGAGAGCCAGCAGGAATCGCTCAACAAACGCAAAGGAGGAAGAGGTGTCGTGCTCAACCCGATAAACTCACTCCTTACACAACTAACGATCAGCTAGAGCTCTGGAACGTGTGACGAGAGGAATCTAGTGTAGCTAAAGAAGAAGAATCAGTACAGCCTTCACCTCTAAAGGGTTACATGCAATATGCTCAGTGGAAATCTTTAAATTGAGCTACTATGAATGTAGCAGGTGCTAAGCAGTGATTGGTCAGTCAAGAAACTGGGGCGGGACTTATTTGGATCATTCAGTCAGAGTATGAAGGAAGTATTGCTCTCAAACTCACACGTGTTCTCGTTTTGACACGCAGGAGGTCACAGGGGACGCGGCCGAGGCCGGGGCGGCCGCAGGGACAGAGGAGGACGAGAGCAGACGCGGTTCCACGGCAAGAAGACTAAATTTGATAGCGACGAAGAAGAGGGTGACGACGCCGAGGACGCAGGTAAGAAGGAGATGGTCTGGTGGTGCAGATCTGGAGAGTTCTGCATTAAAGTGCGGTTTGTACAACAAATCTTGTGTACACTTCATTAATCTCTGCATCTTTCTTCTGATCATACAGAGCCAGCGGCGAAGAAGCGAACCTTGGAGTCTAACGGCAAAGACGCCGGTACTCCAGCCACCAAGCAAGCGAAAGTAGAGAACGGCTCATAAACGCACGGCTGCTTTAACGCGTATTGTAAATATTCCCCACAGTTACAATCAGATCTGTCAGAAACGTGTCCACTGTGCCTGCTCACCCGCAGCTTCCAGTCTTTACGCTCGACTCGCACCTGAATGAGCGATACGGCGAAACGCGTTTCGTGTCGAATTTTGAGAAGGATTACTGGCACACATCCTTATTTCAGCTCTTTGTATTGAATCAGCCGATCGCGAACCTGATCGATCACACGACGTTTAGCTGTAATTAACCTTTGTAGCTTGTGCTTAAGAGGGAATATTAACCTTTACAAATGTTTAACATCAGTCCACTTGCTGTTTGTGTCGTTTTCCACTCAACATCCTGCACAGTCCAGATTGTCTAAGTGTCTGATGAAGGTGAATTAAGCGGACAGTGAGGTGTCGATGACGAAGCGTTGGGTGAAGGTTCAGAGCACATACCAGATAAACGTAACTCACTAATGTTAACGACTTCCTGTAAGTGTGTCACGTTACTTTTTTTGACTATTGTTTTTGTTTTCTAATTACTTGGTTGATGTGATCAGGTTTGTGATTGGCTGATACAATGTTAAGTCCCGCCCTTTTTGTCATCTCAGCAAAATCAGGACGCCGATAAGCGTGTTTGGGTTTCATTTTTATCTGTGTAGCTTCATAACGGTTCGTAACACCACATTATTGTGTTTAAACTGTTCCTGATCTTACAGGACTTTGGGTTTGTTGTCCCTAATGATGAAGACTGTAACATTTCTGTAATATAACCCCACAAAGCGATGATCAGCACCACACATGTGATATGTCCCGTGTTTCTCCAGACGGAAAGCACAGGGACCTTCATGGATCCTGCTAACTGGACCTCAGAACCGTTCTGTTCCCTTCTGAACTGGAAAGCCTTGTAGAAAAGCATCTCCTGACTATACCTTGGATTTCAGTCTCATATATTCATTCACGATAATCACAGACCTTAGAAACCGGTGTAAAAGTTGGCGTCATAAGCCGTACCTTATCTGCTACTAAGGGTTTTTATTTTCCCTTTGTCAAGACGACCAAAATAATCTTTTTCTTTTTAATTGGGTTATTATTTTGTGACTGAAGCCTCTTATTCCAAAGTGCCATTTTTAATTCACTTTGTTTTCTTTAAACCGACTCCGAGCATTTCAACAAGAGGCACTCTGACGTTTTTTTGACTACTTTGGTTTTCATGTGTGAACTTTAGCTCATTTCATATTTTGAATTTGAATAAAAATGAAAAACTTTAAGTCGAGTCTGTTGTTTTAAATTTTTTTGTGTAGTTGCCCAGCCGTGTATCCGTCTGTGTGGTGTGTGTCGTGGTGTTCAACTACTGATCGGAAGGTCAATGGTTCGAATCCCAGGTCCACCAAGTTGTCACTGCAGGGCCCCTGAGCAAGGCCCTTAACCCTCAATTGCTCAAATGTGAGTCACTCTGGATAAGAGTGTCTGGTAAATGTAAATATGTATATATTTCCCCCTCCCTCCCACGCACACTCGTTTTGCCTCTTGACTCTACCGAGCCGTTTTTGTTAAGCGTTGCTATGTCCTGGTTTTCCTGTTATGAGGCACAGAGGCATTGTTCAGCTTCTGATTGGTTGTCTGTTGTTCAGCAACTAGCCGTAACACAAAGACCTCATTGTTTCAGGTTGTACACCTTTGTCACCATGATGCGGAGTTAACACTACAGCTCTGGAGTTACAGCTCTGTAAACATTTTATAAAGCGAATAGATGTTGGGGGCGTGGCTATACAATGACTGACAGTATGCAAATCCAAATGTAAACCTGGAGTGGAAGACTTTTTTTTTTTTTTTTTTTTTTTTTTTTTTAAAGATACTTAATGCATGTTTTCTGAGACAGTAGCTTGATTTACTATTTTCTATAACTTTCCATACTTTTCCACATTGTTTGTACACAAGTTTGTCATGAGAGAAAATCTAAAAGTAAATTTCCCAAATTAGTTTTCCATCCTGTAGTGTTGACTTTAATGAGTCGAGTGTGTACTCGTCCATCCTGGGCACTAGATGGCGATGTTGCTCCACTTGTCCTTATGTTAATCAACTCAATATCACCTTGTGAAAATAGTGTGTTACACTCCAGCACTGTAACACTGTTCCTCATAACAGGATGCAGTTTGCTTCTAATGATTAGTGATGATCCTGTACACCTGTTATCACCTGGCTTCATTTTCACTCGTGCGATGGTTTAATCCACAGAAATACGGAGTCCTGTCTTTTCAATATAAAATGATTTTAAACAAGAATAAATAAAATTCTATAGATGCATATCATTTTATTTATTATTTATTTAATTATTTTGACTGTAATATCACAGTTTACATGTTTTTTTTTTTTTAAGTGTTATGGTCGTTTTATCTATAAAATGCGATCAACAAAAAGTAATAAATAGAAGTAAAAGAAAATTCTGTTTATTAAATATTTTCTATGGTAAAATAAATAAATAGTACAGTCGATCGTGATCATAATGATTTTTTCATTCAAAATCAAAGTCCATTTAAAATCAAAATGTGAAAAATTTAGGTGAAAAATATGAAATGTATTAAATTCAAACTGCACTCAAAATCCCTGTATTTACATTGTAGGATGAAGTACAGCATTATTTACTCAGCAAGTTTGTTACTTAACATATATTTAATTAGGAGGAAAAAAAAGAATAAATAAAAGGAGAAAAAAAATAACGAGAAAAATACAATAAGAGAAGAGAGCATGTGGTTTCAGACTGTGTGCAAAAGTAAACACCCCCCTTCTTTCAAACAGATCATGGCTGTCATCCTCACGCTGTCCTTTTTATATCACACTCGAAGCTGAACATATTGTGACGTTTGGCCTCGTTTTGTTTTTTTTCATCCTCAATTCGGTGCCATTTCCACTTCCCTTCTAGCTCTCAGGATTCTGCTGGAACCTCCTCTTTCATGTATGCTGCCGAAATGGAAATAGGTTCACGTAACACGAGCGTCAAAGCTAGCTCATATCATAGTTCCTGCCTGCTGGGATTTGCTCTGCTAAATGAATAAATGTAAATGTGGTCTAAGACATTAAATACAAGAGAGTTACAAAAATCAAAGGCTTCGAATATTAATGAAAAGGCAAACTCAGACCTGACTTGGTGATTTAACAGTAATAGAGGTGGAGGAATGGATGTAGGTCGTGTGTGTGTGTGTGTGTGTGTAGAGATAGCAAGAGAAAAAGGAAAGCTGATGTCCTCTGTTGTAGGTCATCCATTTTCAAGAAACTCTCTAGTTTTTTTCAGGCTGACGTTGTGACGCCGCTCCTGCTTCTAAAGAACAATTTATTCATGGAGGTGAGAATGAGCTCAAACATTACATACAGATTTAAAACAAACAGATATAAAGCTTCCCTCCGCATTCATGGGCTTCATTCTTCATCTCTGGTTTTCACATGATTATTTTTTCCTCTCATTATTCATAACACTCTCTGGTGTTTATAACAGGTTATAATCACACCCTCCAGTGTCACCCAAATGAGGATGAGGTTCACTTTTGTGTCTGGTTCCTCTCAAGGTTTCTTCCTCTTCCATCCAAGGGAGTTTTTCCTCACCACAGTCACCTCAGACTTGTTCATTAGGGATAAATACAAACACATTTTAATAGAAGTCTAATATTAATCTTGAACTTTTTGTACTATATCTCTTATGTTCTGTAAAGCTGCTTTGAGACAATGTCCATTGTTGTTTCTTCCTCCAGAGTTTAGATGGTGGCGTATTATATAAACACACACTGTTTTAATCCCTGAGGACAAATCTCTACAGGACCCGCAGAATTTTATAGGTGCCGTTTGGTTTTTAAGAGGTGTATTATTATTATTATTATTATTATTATTATTATTATTATTATTATTATTTTGACCGCCGTATTAATCTGTGTTACGTATTATATAGTATATGAAAAACATTAACATATTAGAACAAAGGTTTTAATATAAACCTGTCAGTTTTATAGAAATCTAATCAACTCTATCTGACCAATTAGAATCAAGCAATCGAGATGGATGTTTAAAAACAATGGTTTAAGTGAAGAAGCTGACCAGCAGATTCAGGTCCTGTTAATGCCGATTTGATCGCTCTTAACATGACACAAAACTGATCCAGGTGCATGCTGGGTAAGAAAGACGGACAGATTTACAGAGTTTAACAGAGGAGTCGTT